>NW_022195863.1:0-28588 GCF_008641045.1 Pistacia vera | reverse complement strand
CCCATAAGCTTTATAATCAGTGAATGAGCCCACAGCAAGCTCATTTTAAGACTCTTCTCTTCAGGGATAATAATCACTGGGCGACCCATGTCATCCATTTCAGCATGGATACCTTGAATTTCACTGTCGTGTTCATGGGGCTCAGACCCATCCTTTGGGATACGGATAGCCTCACTCCTTTCCTCCATACTTGTAAGCATAGATTTGCATGAGATGGGAGTTTCAACAACAGGCACAACCTCCTCCCTCCATTCTTCAACCCTAGGCTTCAAGGTCTCTTCCCCTAAAAGGACTTGAGCAAATTTTCTGACTTTTTTTTAGCTACAACCATGGTCATCCTCGTCGTGAGAGAGAGCTGAGGCAACAACCTTCCTCGATTGGCGCTCAGCCCTTGTTAGTCCGTTGCTTAGGGGCGTGGAAATTTGGTCAACCAAACTGGATTGCCCACTTTTCAAACTAAACCGGTTTTTCATTTTAAAGGATAATTCAAATCGAAACCGGACCAAATTATCTCTTGAACTGGTTATTAACTTAACCGAATTATCAGTTTGATTATCGATTAACCGGTTTTAAAATACCCCTTATAAAATTTGAAGTTTGGCTCTTTAGAATAGTAAGGACACTAAATGGGTGTCTCATAGCCTTCAGTTTCAAATACCCCAAATCACAATTCAATGCTTACATAACAAGCAAACCAACACCTGAGATGCACAAAATCAACTCAGTCTCAGATTGAGACATCTCATAAACAAAAACATAGAGTTTCCAAACAAACCGTAATGCTAAAAATCTTGCAAACCATCGAAGAAGAAGAAGACTGAAGTCTGATCATGGTGTTCTCTTCTCGCCTCTTATCCAAATCCAAACATAAAAGTAGTGGAGGAGGAGAAACGGAGAAGACGAAAAAGAAAAAGAAACAGAAAAGTGATAAGAGAAGAAGATGAAAAAGAAAAAGAAAAGTGGAGAAGGAGAGGAAGAGAAAAAAAAAAAGTGGAAAAGGAGAGGAAGAAGAAGAAAAACTGAAAAGAAAAAGAAAAGTAGTGAAAAGGAGAAGACGAAAAAGAAAAATAAAAAGTGGAGAAGCAGACCCAGAAAAAGTGACGGAGAACAGGAGAAGCAGTCTGCAGACCCAATACCCAATACCCAAAGAAAAAGTGGGGAAAACGAGGGGTTTTTTTTTTTTTTTTAACTTTTTTTAAAAACCGACTTCGGTTAAACGGTTTAACATTACCCTTAAACCGTTAATCAAATCCAAAAAATCAGTTAGGTCATTTTGAAAATCAAAACCGAACTGCTTAATTCAGAAAACTAGTGTTTTAGTCTAGTTTCGATCTGATTTCTTGGTTTGGTTCGATTTTCGATTTTTTTTTTTAAGTCCTACCGTCAATCTCTCTTTCCATACCAGGAATATTTAGATGCTTTTGGGTGAAAGTGTTGGGTGCTTGTTAGAACAAAAATGTTGATATCCTAATTCTGAGACTTTTGTAAGCTTTAATAATTGCAATACTCTGCCAATGCAAAACACTTATCTAATATATTTGTCATGACACTGCTCTCTAAATCTTTTTTACTTGCATACTTTATCGCTACATGGAGATATTATGTATTCCCATTCATGTAAATATAATTGGCCAACACTTGGAAGCTTGATTTATGATTTTTTTTACTTTTGTTTTTATTTTATTCACCAGAGCATCCAAGTGGGTATTTCCGTAAATTTAAATTGAAGTCTTGAGGTTGTTTCGAATACATAAGGACTATAATGATGGGTAATTCTGTAAAAAACAGAATTATTAATGGTAATATTGTCCAACTATTTAATTTTTTATTTTTTATATATAAACCAACCGCCATTTTAACAACATTTTCTCTCCTACCCGTCACATCTTGACTGTTTAATGTTAACAATAAATCTATTTCTCTTAATTTAAACTTCACATGTCAAGCATTCAATCTAGCAGTGGAAAGTGGAAACTAACAAGAGCCAAGAGGGTATCATCATGGTAGTTTCTGAAGTTCGTGGAGGCTATGGTCAGTACTCAGTATTGCTTCTTTCAGGGATGTATTTGACAATATCCCAAATTTAAACTAAAGTCGAACTCCTTTCGTACGACCGTGCCTTGAACCGAAAGCTAACACCGACGTACTCAAACCTTACTCCCTTAAGTTCCCGAGACGAAGGAAACTAAACTAGTTCCTGTATAAGCACGAGCATTATTTAACCTTATAAAAAGGAATGAATCAGCCCCTTTTGTTACAGCTGAATTTTTTATTCCTTTCTTTTAAAAGATGACAGTACCGGATTCTTCAGTATTGTGATTTTACTTCAGTTTTAATCTTGTCTGATGGTATGATCCCTTTTGCACTTAGTTGTTGAGTCACGTAAAAAAATTTGCTTATCTAACCATATCTTGATTAAGTTTCTGAACCAAGATAGGGATAAGTTGTTTTATTCCTTCTTCTTCTTCTTCTTCTTCTTTTTTTATGTAGTTTCACAAGTTATCTTCAACCGGGTCACATTGCTAAAGGAGCTTCTGTCACGGTATAGATATGGTGGTTCTGTATTGGTTTATGGGTTTTTTGTTTTGTTTGAATATATTCTTTCATTGGTTCTGGTTGCTGGTTTTTTTTTTTTGGTAGGTTTGGCTTTTGAGTTGTTTAGTGTTAGTGTTGTGTTGGAGTTTTAATGAAAGTTGCCATTGTTGGTTTTATCTTAGTATTATTTATTAAAACATCGTTTTGCTCTTGGAAACTGGTAAATTTTTTTGCATATAATTGAAATTATATGATATGGTCACCAGCACCTCATTGCATCCAATGGGTATCGTTTTTCGAATAATGAAAGCAAGAAATTGAATTTTGTAATTTCAAGATTTGAAAGTGCATGGAGTAACATTTTCTAGAACCTATATTTTGGGCAAAGTTTTTCGAAAATCAACAAAAATATGTGTTTGATATCATTATTGTATTACCTGATTAATATTCTGAATAACTTTAAAAAGTTCACTTGCAAAAAATAAATGAAAGTATCTAGCAACAGAGGTGCTTTAAATTTTTAGAAGTGTATATATGACAACAGTGAAAAGTTTAAACAGTGCAAATGTGTTTTGCCACTTCTTTTACAGAAGTTAGAAAATCGTTTTCCCTTTTTCTGAAAGCTCATTTTGTAAACTTTCACCAAATGTGTTTTCTTGTTGTCCGATTTCTAGAAATAGAAAATCATTTTTCTGAGACTGATAGCATGCACCTTTCATTTCCTTTTGTATTGATGTTTGTTGCTGCAATAGTTTCTATATAGCTTCTAAAATGACTTTTGTTTGCATTGCGTTGCTGGAGGTTTGATGTACTGACTCTAGTTCTCTAGAATCCAGGTATGATTTCATATTTTGATTTAAATTTGAATTATATAGCGCTCTACTGTACTTGAGTAGTTGTTTCTTTTGTTTGAAATTGAAGAGTCTCCTCTGATTGATGCTTGTTCTAATGTGGATCGTATGTGATATTTAGTTTAAATTGAAGCTGATGATAATATATATCATCACACATTTTGATTGAAATATAACAACGATTTCTTTTGGAAATATTCACATATTTTCGTTTTTGATTTTTCTCTGTTACTTTGTGACATTGCAGCAAAGACTTTGTTATGTATGTTGGAGGGTCTGTTTGGGCATTGGATTGGTGTCCCAGAGTTCTTGAAAGGCCTGATAGTCATTCCAAATGTGAGGTACATTTTTATTTTTTCATATATCTGGTAGAAGACTTGAATAGGCTTTATATTCAATTTTATTTTCATTTTAAAGGAAAAAACTGTGGAAGCTCAGAATAAGCTATGTTTGTGGTACATTGAAATTTGACTTTCAACTTTACATCATCAAGAAATCCTTGTCGGTTTGATATAGGTGTGTTATACCCAAAAAATTATCACAAATGTCTTATAGCGTCGCATATTGACCATTTAAAGTTTAGTATGCTCAAGTGATTATACTTACTGAGAACCATCAAAAGGGCAGATGTGTTGGATGGGCAGTGACTGTATTGTTTCTGATAGTATCGTTCATCCATGGATCGTAGGATATGGATCAATAGTTTGACCTTTTCTTAGTATTAGTTTTCCTCTTCTGCTGTTTTGGGGGACATTGATGTTCTTTGCTCTTTTCCATAAAAGAAGTTAGATTTTTTTTTATTTTTTATTTTTTAATTACTGGCGTAATTTGTCATGAAGTGTATATGAATAATGGTAGGACTTTTGTGGCAAAATATCAAAATATTTTGTGTAATTGTATGTGACTGATTACTTTTTTTTTTTTTTTTTTTTTTTCTCTTTAAAATAGTTTTTGGCATTCTTTTGCCCCAGTTTATTGCTTTGCTACTCATGCTCCTGTTTAAAATAGTTTTTGGCATTCTTTTGCCCCAGTTTATTGCTTTGCTACTCATGCTCCTGCATCATATTATCACCAAGTAAGTGCTCCACTTACTGGTAGAGGCATCATTCAGATATGGTGTGTGCTAAATGTTGGTATAGAGGATATTAGATTTTGGAATATTAAAGGAAGTATTCCAGAAGAAACAATTCTCATTGTATTCAATAGAGAGTGTTTATGTTTTATACACAATAACCATGGTTTATTCTTTAACCATAGCTGTATAGCTAGAAACCAACTAACTAATTAAACTATCTTAAAAAACTTAACTGCTATAGTAACAACCTGTAACCGCTTCAGTAACTGAACTAACTATTACCAATTAACTACTATTTTGGCATGTTGCTTACGGTAATAGTTAATTGGTAATAATTAACTAACTACTACAATAAGCAATATGCCAAAATAATTCAGACCTTTAGTATTTTGCATAAAAGAAGAATCACTTCCAGTAATGACTAAATCATCCATTAGGGGTGTTCGGTTTCGGGTACCCTGCATTTTTTGAGGTAAGTTCCGGTTCTGATTCCTAGATACCTAGAACCAGAACCTATGACAAGAATAAAATTATAAATTATAAATTCAAAATTACAAACTCCATTACTTTGTAAAGGTAGATTCTCAAAAAGCAAACCAACTTACTTTAAATGTTATGAAATATAAATATAAATCTATTCACATTATTTTTTCTACAAAAGTTTTTATTAACCCCCCTAATCTTTAATTTTATTTTATATTAGTCTCGGTTTTTGGTTCCTGGTTCCGGTTTTGGTTCCTAACTATAGGAACCGGTACCGGAACCGCACAGTAACGGTTTCAAAAATTTGGAACCGGAACCTAACCGTTGACGGTTGGTTCTGGGTAGAAATCGGAACCAAACCTTGGGTACCTGTCGGTTCCAGTTCCAACAGGTTCTTTTGAACACCCCTATCATCCACTTATACAAGTAAAATAACAATGTGTGAATGAATTTTCATGAAAAAGAAAGAATGATCTGAGGAAGACTGTTGAAATCCACCAGATAGCTAATGCGTGCAAATGCAATACCTAATTTTACCGCACTAAATTCTAATGCAAAGCCGTGTAGTAACAAAGAGCAAGTAAGGATTTTTTCCGCAAAGGATTTGTGAACTTAATTAATTATCTACTTCTAACGGGGTTTATCACAAATTATAAAAACTAAACAAAAACTAGCAAACCAAAATTAAACAAAGTAAAACAAGCAAACAATCACAAAAGAGGTGAATAAGAGAAGCGAGATTGAAGGTTTATTCACCACCACTAGACACGAATTACATATAATAAAAGCACTTTTTAACTTTCTAACCTTTTGATCATATCAGCTCAGAAAATACCAAACGTTGATAAGTCTCATCTCTCCTTACTGAGTCATTGGACTAGACATGGTCATAACCCAATTCCCTATTTATTAAATAACCTAGGATACGATCTCTAGATTCAAAATAATAAAAGCATTAAGTTGCAAGAGACCTACTGAATCAAGGCTAAACTCATATGATCTGTTGACTCTGTTTAGTTATCTTGAGTGATTACCCCCCATATATGCAAGCATACACTTTATCACTAGTTATTTAGGTTAATAAAGTGATTCCGTACTAAACAATCTAAATTGGCATTAATAGATTAATCCTAACAATTTAATTGCGCACTTAAACATTTAAGACAATCTATCTAATCCCTATTCATAGAGAAATAATCACTTAACCAAGAGGGATCAAAAGATAAGTAGATGTAAATTTTATCAATTTCAAGAGATGTCTAGGGCTTTGAAATCACCCTCAATCACAAAAGAATTAGTTATTCATGGAGAAGAATGAAAACATAATCATATTAATGAATAACAAAATAACAACAAGAGATAAGAAAATCTTAGGAAATCTTGGCTAGAACAATGGAGTTGATGATGATCTTCCCGAATTCTTCTGTCCAAGCCTCCTTCGATCTCTCTTAATCTCTACATTATTGAGTATTTTTGTTCTCTATATTCTCCTCTCAAGAAGCCCAAAAAATAATGCTAAAAGACTTGTATTTATATCTAAAAAGGGTTAGGGTTTTTTTTTTCCTTAATTCTATTTAGTGTAGGACTCGTAAACCGTATTTTCCTAGTCAAAAACGGAAGAAAGATTTCCAGCTGTCATGATTGTGTCCCAACATTGTGGTGTGGCACAGTTGATTCTAGACTAAGTGTGCTGCGACACAGTGTTGCAGCATGGTTGATTCTAGACTAAGTGTGCTGCAACATAGTCCAATTCCTCTTCTAACATTGCATCATTCTTCAGCACTCTAGAGATGGTGATTTTTGAGCATGATAACAATAGAATCTGAAAAAGTGGTAAATATATGAAATGTAGCCCTTTAAATCAGCTTTCCAATGGTTTAAGAATCATCACGATATAATAACTACAGATCAAGTTATTGTCAAATCACTGACACCTATTCAAAATTGGAGCTTTTTCCAGGATTTTCACTTCAACTTCAAATCGCCATAACTTCTTCAATTCGACTCCGATTCTTGATCCATTTGTTCCCAGTTGTCACAAATTATCTCACCAACATCATCTCTCATCCGAATATTATTTTTAAGCTTTATTCCCTGAAAACACAACAAAAATATTCATAATCCCAAAAAGTGCGTTTATGAAATAATTAAGTTAATTCATGTAAATTAATCCTAATTTCCCACAAATACTCCCAATAAACCACTAAGTATAAGTGCATTTTCAAGCACTTATCAATAGCAAGGCAATAGTAAGTTTGGAATTCCAAGCCCTTGAAGCTTGTCTTAAGCCATAAAGTGATTTACGTAGTTTACACACTAATGACTTATCATCTTGTTTTGAAAATCCTTGAGGAAGAGTCATATAAATGTCTTCTTGAAGATCACCTTGCAAAAAAAGTATTGTCCACATCAATGTGGTAAAGAGGCTAATCTTTCATAGAAGCCAAAGCTAGAACAAGCCTAACTGTTACCATTTTTACCACAGGAGAGAAAGTCTATTCATAGTCGATTCCAGCCTGTTGAGTATACCATTTGGCAGCTAATCTTGCCTTGTATCTCTCCAAAGAAACATCTGCCTTATCCGTAAGCTTATAAATCCACTTACAACCAATTGGACTCTTAACAGGGGACAGAGGAACTAAAGACAAAGTGCCATTTCTTTCTAAAGCTTGAATCTCTTGTTGCATAACATCCACCCAATTAGGATCTCTCGATGCTTGGTTAAAAGTAGTAGGTTCGGTAAGGGTAAAAATTTTGGACAAACAGTTTTGATATGATGAGGAAAGGTAAGCATAGGAAATGTAATTCTGAATTGGATATTGAGTCAAAGAAGTAAGATTGGATTTAGGCAAGGTTGGACATATAAAGTATGTGGTCCATATTGGTGGTTTTGATGTTCTACTGGAGTTTCGAGGTGAATAATGATTTATATGTTGACGTGATGATTGAAGAGGCGAGGAATTAGAAGGAGATAAAGAGGAAGTTAGTTCTGATACTAGTAAAATGCATGTATCTTTAGGCAAGTAGTAAAATCAAAAGAAGATGAATTAGAAAAGTCTTCCTCCATGAAGGTTTCTGATAAAAATGTTGTTTACTAGACTATTTCCAAGTAAAAGGAAAGATAGTCTCACAGAAAATTACATCTCAAATAGTCTCACAGAAAATTACATCTCAAATAGTCTCACAGAAAATTACATCTCAAGTGACATGAATAGTTTGAGAATGTAAATCATACAAGATATAACCTTTCTGTGTGGAAGAATAACCTATGAAGACACAAGGAGTGGATTTTGGGGATAGCTTGTCTTTAGGTGTCAAAGTAGTAGCATATGCCAGGGAACCAAACACCCTTAAATGATCAATTTTAGGTTTCTTATCAAAAAACTTTTCATAACATGACATGCCATCAAGAACTTTGGTAGGTAACCTATTTATAATATAGACAATAGCCTTATAAACACAATGCCCCAAAAAATAATTTGGAATATGAGATTGAAATTTGAATGCTTTAGCAATTTCTAGGATATGCCTATGTTTCCTTTCTACCACCCCATTTTGTTGTGGGGTATAGACATATGTATTTTGATGTATGATGCTCTTTTCAAGAAATAAATCATGGCATTGCTGATTAAAAAAATTCAAACCATTGTTAGTCCTAATGCATTTGGGACTCTGTTGAAACAGATTCTAGACCATGTGAAGAAAAATTTTGAAAGTTTGGAAAACATCATACTTATACTGCATGAGAAATAGCCAAGTTGTCCTAGAATAGTAATACACAACAGTAAGGAAAAATCTAGCATTATCGTGTGTTGGTGTCTTATATGGCCCCCACACATCTAAATGCAAAATCTCAAAAATATGAGAAGTGACTGTAGCACTCAATGGAAAAAGTATCCTAGTTTGCTTGGCTAAGGGACAAATAGAACAATGAATTGTGTCGATCTCATGTAAACCATGACACAATTTCCTCAAAACAGAATAGGATACATGCCTCAGCCTATTATGCCAAAGTGCTACATCACTTTTTATAGAATGTGTAGGAGATGCTGAAGAAAAACAACTTCTTTTTATTAATGAAGCAACATATACATCATTAGTACCACAAGATGGTGTACAAACACTTTTATTAATTCCTATATCTGAAGAGTTCAAATTTATCTTTGAAAAAGGCAAAAAATAGTACAATCCCTGGCTTTGCTTACCAATCCCCTTCAACTTGCCACTACAAAGATCCTGAATGACACAAAAATTTAGATAAAAAGTAATGAAGCAATTACCAAATGAAGTCAACTTTGATACTAATAAAAGGTTATATTTAAAATCAGGTAAATGAAAAACTTTTTCAAGACATAAATCATTTTCCAATGTGACAGAACCAATATGTCTAATAGGAGTTTTAGTTCCATTTGGAAGTCCTACAAAGGTTGTCATGGATGAATCACTAGCAATCAGAGATTCTAGATTATGAAAGTTATGGGTCATATGGTTAGTAGCCCCTAAGTCTAATATCCAAGTTTTACAATTTAGAAAGGAATATAAGGAAACGATTTTATTTGCTTGATTTGCCGATAGAGCTGCTATATTTTCTTTGCCCAGTAATTGAAGTAATTGGTTATATTTCTTAGCTGACAAAACATTCCCAAACTAGTTTCACCCTTAATACTATCTAAAGAGGACTCTAAGTTCTATGTCTGGAATTGTTGTGATTGCAACTTATTAACTTTGGCCTTTGTTCTGATTTACCTTTTGTGAATTGAAAATCTATAGGGTATCCATGCAATTTGTATCAAGTTTCCTTCTTGTGTCCTAGCAAGTGACAATGTTCACACTCAATGTAAGGCTTCTTCCCTTTGTATTTGGAATTTTGTCCCTGGCTCATTTGATTACTTTGTGAATAGAGTGTTGTTGTCACTTCTGTGTTATTATTTGTAAGTTTTTTGTCAACTTATGATTCTAGTGTGGTAACACTAGTCATGGTATGAACACCTCATTTTGTTTATAGCACAATCGTTTTGTTTAATTTTCCAATGTGATGACCTTTTGTCAAAGTGACCACCTTCAATAAAGTTGTTTTTCTAGTATATCGTGTGAGCATCTCAGAGTTATAGTGGTCACAATGCATCTGACAGATTTTTTGTTTAAACACATATTGTATTTCAGTATTCCCATGAGCTGTCATTATTCTCTTTATGAGATATTGTTATGTTCCATATATAACACTTGTCAATTTGTTACATAATGAGTTGAAAAGTTTGTTTTCATTGGTCAGTGGTCCCAAGAGAAATGGAATAAACTTTTCATAAAGTTGAAACCATAAAGTTTCTTGTTAGCCACCTATCCTTTTGCATTGGCCGGATTTCTTTATATAAACTCTTCTCCAATGCAATTTGTTTTTAAGCCTGATTATTTTCTTGAAAGTACACTAAATTTTTCTAAAGTTTTCTTTTGTTTTTATCAGGTTTCTATGCTTAGGTAAGCTTACAAATACCTTCATCAAAGTTCTTAGAATTTGTCTTTTATCTTTACATTTGGTTACGTAGCTGATGCTTGAAGCTTGCTGAGCTTGTTCAACCGAAGTGGATCTTCATTGCTAGACCTTGAGAGGGAGCTTAAGGCTGACTAGGTGGTTTCGAGTAATTGGAGCTAGATGCGGTGGTACGTAGTTTGACCAAAGGGTAGAGATTGAAGCATTGTAAAACAATGAGTGTTCTTGCAACTAAGTATCTTTGGCTTTGTAATTAAGCTAAAAAGTATACCATAGTGTATTAGCTTCATTCTGGACTTGGTCCCATGGATGTAGGCATTTTGCCGAACCATATAAAAACCTAGTGTTCTTTATTTTGGTTCATATTTGATTGTTTTATACTTTTGATAAATTGACTCTAAAATCAACTTAGCAACCCTTTCTACTTAAGTTTTAAGAACTTGGTAATGTTTAAAACTTCCGTTTGGTATCAGAGCATGTTTTGGAAAGTTATTTTAGTTGATCCTTGCTTGTTGATTGTGTTTTTATCGCACTTTTATTTTTGTTTACATTCTGGTTACTTTTTCACGATTTTTCTGCATTTTTGTTCTGTCTAGACTTCTGACCACCTTGAGGCTGTGTGACCACATCAATGTTGAAATTTTTGTTTGTGACCACATCTGTGTGTGTGATGTCACCTCTGTATTATGATCTTGTGGGTGACCACCGAAGTCTTAGTGTGACCACATCGATTGTTTGTTTATCATGAGTTATTTTGGTGAAAAAAGGTCTACCAATAGACCACCCTTGTTCAAGGGGACCAACTATACCTTTTGGAGACCTAGGATGTGTACCTTTTGAAAATCTATTGATGAGAGGGCTTGAAATGCTTGTATGGTTGGTTGGCAAGAACCTAAAACTAATGAAGCTAGTAGAAGTAAAGGAAAGGCCCTTGATCAACAAACCAAGGCTGAGTTAGAAGAGTCTAATTTTAACTCTAAAGCACTTCATGCCATTTTTAATATTGTTAGTATAGGTCAAATGAAAAACAATGCTAATTGTGAAACGACTAAAGATGCATGGGATAGACTCCAAATTAAAAATCATGGAACCAATATTGTGAAGAACACTAGGCTTAGAAGATTAATAATGGACTATGAAAATCTTGTTATGCATGATGATGAAACCATTTCTGATTTTCATGGCAGATTGTGTGATATCACTAATGAGTGTTTTACTTTAGGTAAAATCTTTTTTGATGCTGAACTTGTTAGGAAGGTGTTGTGCTCCTTGCCATAAAGATTCATGTCCAAAGCAACATCTATTGAAGAATGTCGTAACCTTGATGACATGCAATTGGATGAATTGATTGGATCTCTGAAAACCTTCGAGCTTAGCCTGAATCAATAGAAAAAGAAATCAGGTAAAGTGCTTGCGTTGAAACATGAGGTATCTTCTGATTCTCTGGTTATTTGTGATACTAGTGATAATGAAGATGATGAGTTTGCTCTAATCACAAAAAACTTTCAGAAATTCCTGAAAAATAACATTAGAAAGCCAAATATGGCTAAAAAGGAGAAACAACCCTTTGTTAAAAGATTTTCTGACCAATTTGG
The DNA here is from genome assembly GCF_008641045.1 of Pistacia vera. Taxonomy (NCBI): domain Eukaryota; kingdom Viridiplantae; phylum Streptophyta; class Magnoliopsida; order Sapindales; family Anacardiaceae; genus Pistacia; species Pistacia vera. The sequence continues at coordinate 16,561 of NW_022195863.1, read as the reverse complement.
TCAAGGAGGATTCTCGAAAAGATTTTCGAGTGAAAATGAAAAGAAAAGCAAAGGAACCAAATGTTTTGAGTGTGAAGGCTACGACCATATTCAGTCTGAGTGTGCAAACACTCTAAAGAAAAAGGGAAAATTCATGGTTGCCACCTTGAGTGAAAGCGATGACATTGAGAGTGAGGGTGACGACACTAATGAGAATGAACATTTGTTGGCCTTTGCAACTAACCAAGAGGACAATGATAGTGTGTCTACAAAGAGCAACAAAAGGCTTATGACAAGATGTATAAGGCTTGGTTAAAAGCCATCAAGAGGATTAAATCTCTTGAATATGAAAAATCTTACTTGTTAGAAGATAAGAAAATTTTGAATGATAAAATGAAAGTCTTATTATTTGACTTGTCCAATAAGGAAATTTTATTGAATCAAGCTTTAAATGAACTAACTGAGGTCAAGGTCATTGTTGAAAGGTTTAAATGCAGGTTCATACAAGCTTGGTAAAGTTCTTTGACAAGGGAAAATCTTTGGTGATAAAACAGGTTTGGAATTCTCTTCTGGTGCTATCATCTCCAAACCTAGTGTGATCACCTTCATCAAAGCCACTGAATCAATTTAGAAAACTGTTGCTGCCTCACGTGATCAGACCTTGATGGTAGAAAGATTCATTCATGTCTATCATTTTTGCCAAAAGAAAGGTCATATCAAACCAAACTATTTTAAACTCATTTCGTATTTGAAAAGATGCATTAGAAATCATGATTTTAATTTAGTAAGGTCACCACTTCAGTCTCTCATGTCACCATACTAGAACAATTTTTTCAAAAACCGTAAGTATGGAAACCTAAGCTTAGTGCCAACTGTCTTGTTGCCTATACTTCATTGCTTGATTTTCAAAATGACTTGTGGTATTTTGACAGTAGTTGTTCAAGACACATGACAAGTAACAAAGTCTAGTTGATTAATCTTGAACTTATGGAAGATGGTCATGTTACCTATGGTGATGGGACAAAGGGTAAGATTCTTGGTAAATGTTCAATTGTTATTTCTGGTTTCCCAATGCTAAATGATGTGTCTTATGTTGAAGGTCTAAAGACGAATCTTATTAGCATTAGTCAAATTTGTGACAATGATTGTTTTGTTCAATTCTCATAGAGTATGTGTCAAGTCTTGAATGCTAATGGTTCTTCTTTGCTTAAGGGAAAGAGATCAAATGATAATTGCTATTTATTGTCTAACAAAGTTTCTTGTTTGAGCACTAAATCAAATTGTGTTGATCTATGGCACAAGAAACTTGGACATATGAGCTTCAAAGATCTCGCAAAACTTTCCAAGAAGGATGTTGTTAAAGGACTGTCGAAGCTTGTGTTTCCCAAAGATAAAGTTTGTGGGCCTCGTCAACAAGGTAAGCAAACTAAGAGCTCTCACAAACCTATATCTCATTTGACTACCTCCAGTGTTTTAGAACTTCTCCGTATGGATCTTATAGGTCCAATGCAAACTGAAAGTTTAGGTGGAAGATATATTTATGTTTGTGTTGATGATTTTTCTAGATTTTCATGGGTTGACTTTTTAAGAGAAAAATCTAATGCATTTGAAGTTTTTAAGTGTCTTGTGAAAAGGTTGCAAGTGGAGCAAAACTGTCGTGTAAAGAAGGTGATTAGGATAAGAAGTGATCATGGGAGGGAGTTTGAAAATCTGGATTTTTGTGAAATGCAGGGCATTTGGCATGAGTTTTCTACCGTTAAGACACCACAACAAAACGGTGTTGTGAAAATGAAGAATAGAGTTCTTCAAGAGATGGCAAGAGTTATGTTAAGTGTAAAGGAGTTGCCTACAAGACTTTGGGCCAAGGCAATAAACATTGCAAGCCATATCTCCAACATAAATTTTCTTAAGGAAAGGTACATTTCAAACTCTATACGAGTTATAGAAAGGTAAGAAGCCAAATCTCTCGTACTTCCATGTTTTTAGTTGCAAGTGCTATGTCTTGAATGATAGAGATCATCTAGGGAAATTTGATGCTAAAAGTGATGAAGGAGTTTTCCTCAAGTATTAATTATATAATAGGGCATATAAAGTTTTTAACATGAGAACAAAACGTATCATTGAATCTTCTAATATGGTTTTCTCTGATTTAGAAGATTACTTGTAGTTTTCACAGGAAGATGAAATTGATGATATGATTGCTCCTATTGAGGTGACCACAGATCGTGATGAAATGCCCATCGTGACTCATTCTAGAACAAAATCCTAAGATGAGGTGACCACCCCAAAACCTAAAGTGAACACCACTTCTGCTCTACAGGGGTTTGTCTCTCAAAGACAAGGACTTGGCTTGGTAGTTGATCTATTAGATGAATTCACCCAAAGAAGGACTCCCAAGACTAGAGAACCTCCTTCTTGGATCAAGAAGGCTCATCCACCATCTTCTATCATTGGAAATCCTGAAGAGGTAATGGTTACAAGAAGAAAAAGGTTTAATGAAACTAATCATCTATGCTATGTTTCTCTTTCAGAACGAAAGAATGCAAAATAAGCTCTGGAAGATGATTTCTAGATTACTGCCATGCATGAGGAGATTGAACAATTCGAGAGAAATGATGTGTGGAGCTTAGTTCCTCAGCCTAAAGAGATTAATGTCATAGGAACCGAGTGGATCTTTAAGAATAAGTCTGACGAATTTGGAAATATTGTCATAAACAAGGCCAAGCTTGTTGCTCAAGGGTACACACAAGTAGAGGAGATTGATTTTGATGAGAGCTTTGCTCTAGTGGCTAGATTAGAGTCAATTCGATTGCTTTTGGAAGTTGCTTGTTACTTAAAGTAGAAGCTCTATCAAATGGATGTGAAGAGTGCATTCTTGAATGACTTACTTATGGAAGAAGTCTATGTGGAGCAACCTGCTAGATTCAAAATCCTTACAAGCTAGACCATGTGTTCAAACTAAAGAAAGCACTATATGGACTAAAACAGGCTCCAAGAGCATGGTATGAAGACTTACCTCATTCCTCCTTGATCACAAATTTGGAAGACGTAATGCTAATAAGACTCTTTTTATTAAACATGGTAGTGGTGAGTTTCTTTGTTCTCAAATTTATGTTGATGACATAGTATTTGGTTCCACTTCACACACACAATTGCAAAAGTTTATTACTTTAATGAAAGATGAGTTTGAAATGAGCATGGTAGGAGAATTAAACATGTTCTTAGGACTACAAATTAAGCAAATTGATAGTGGTTTGTTGTATCACAATCAAAATATGCAAAGAACATGCTTAAAAGACTCCTTGAAAATGCAAAACATGCTAAAACACCTATGAGCTCTACCCTAAAACTGTCCAAGTATGTGAATGGGGAAAAGGTAGACAACAAATTGTTTAGAAGCATGATAGGAAACCTGTTATATTTAACTGCAAGTAGGCTTGAGTTATGTTTCAATGTAGGTGTTTGTGCAAGATTTCAAGCTAATCCTACTGAACTCCATCTTACTACTGTGAAGAGAATCATGAAATATGTCCTAAGTACATATGACTTTGGATTGTGGTTTGCATATGACACTAACCATACCTTGGCTGGCTTTAGTGATGCAAATTGGGTTGGAAGCTTGGATGACAGGAAGAGTACTTCTGAAGGATGCTTTTTCTTTGGAAACAACATGGTAACTTGGTACAGTAAGAAACAAAACTCCATCTCACTCTCAACAGTAGAGGCAAAGTACATTGCTGCAGGGAGCTGTTGTACACAGGTTTTGTGGATTAAACAAATACTAGGTGATTATGGTTTTGATCAAGAATGTGTTACTATTTTCTGTGATAATACAAGTACAATTAACATATCCAAGAATCCAGTTCAACACTCTAGAACTAAGCACATTGATATTAGGCATCATTTCATTATAGACTTAGTTGAAGATAGAGTGATACCCTTGCTCATGTGAACACAAAGTCCCAACTTGCTGACTTATTTACAAAGGCTTTAGACTTTCAAACTTTTGTGAATTTGAGGAAGTCCATTGGACTAACTCAACTTGTGTAGAGTTTTTCCTGTTAATGTCATGAGAAAAAAATTTCTTTGCTTTTAAAATTACAAGTATAGATTATCTATGTTGATTCATAAAGAATTGTTTCTCTCTTTGAAATGAGTGTGACGAGTGTTGTGTCCACCTTGCCTAATGCATGTTTCTTGTCACCTTGTGAAAGAGCTACCTTGTTTGTAGTGTGAAAGTCATTCTTGAGTAATTTTCTAGGATGTAGAGACCCTTATGTCCTTGGAAAACCTACCATTTAGAGGACTACCTACTAGCAAGTGTGAAAACTACACTTGGTTACCTCTTGAGTGTTATGCTCATTAATCTCTATTGATCTGCAAAAGAATCCAAAATGTTGAGATTAAGTTCAAAAAGAAAAAGAATTAATCAAAAGAAAAAGGGCATGAGGGAAGGGGGAGTTGCTTTTATTTCAAATTTGACCAATGAGTCATACTCACCCCTTGAGGACACTTCACAGACATATGATTAAGAACGTTTGCTTTTGTTGCTAACTTGTGACTTAAATGATTGATCACTTTAAGCTGTGAAATGGTCATTGGATAAGATACTCCCTATACATTTCTTTCATTGGTTGAGAAATGATTTTTGTGTCGTTTAGTCAGATCAATGTGACTTGTCTATTTAAATCTCATGAAATTTTTGCCTGAACTTATGACCATTTTGTACTTTTTTTTTAGTCTACTGCCTTTATGTCTATGTCACCACTTTAAGTATTCATGTGTTAACCTTCTTACTTCACGATGATCACATTAGTCCTTTCAATCACCACCCTTTGCTACGTTATTCTAAATTGTAAAATTGATTCTTGAATGTTCACCCTGACATTTGTGTTACCACCTGATGGTTGAAATTGCTTGTTTTTTTTTTTCCTTATTGTGTGACCACTCCTCAAGTGAGGTCATCACCTTGATATTGGTGCTGCTAGAGTGTTCACTTTACTTTCAAGGTGCTCACCATGTCTTTAAGTGACAGACGAGATTAAAACCCTGATTTTCTTTAGGGTTTTAATTTATAAAGAGTGACCACTTTAGGTTTTTCTCATTCATTGAAAACCTTGTGTCGTCCATCTCTTTCTCTCAAAAACCTCCATTTTAGTTTCTTTCATTTAAGAATATGATTTGTTTGATTTCTCATTCAATGGATCATCAAGAGTCATTCCTTGCTGATATTCGAAGAGATGTTGAATCAAAGAAGAGAGCAAGAACAGGCCAGACCTCACGAGCCATTGACAGTGATCACTTCGCATCGTCAAGTGATAACACACCAACAACGACACAATCGATGTCCAACTCGTCAACCACAAACTCGTCATCCTTTGACGAACAACCAATCAAGCAATTGAAGCGAACAAAGGCATCTCCTACAAAATCAAAGGGTAAACAACCTCAATCGGAGGTATCCACAAGCAAGAAGAAAGCAAAAGCTTCTCCTCAATTTGAGGACATGGGTAAACGTAAAACTTTTAGCTCTCCTATTGCTGAATCTAGGTTTAGAGAAAGTGTTGTATTTAGACTAATTGCCTGTGAATATCATGTTGAGTTATCTGATTTTCCTGATATTGCCCACATTGTGTCTAAGAGAAAATGGGAAGGAATTGTTGTCCATCTTGTCACTCTATGCCAAGGTTTTGTCCAAGAATTCTACTCCAATTTTAGGAAAGACCTGGACAAACTGAATTTTAAGAAAAATAAAGTCTATGTCAGGGGAACTTGGATGGAATTCACTCCTAGTGTAATTAGGACTCATTTGAGATTGCCTGTTGTTGAAATGGTTGATGATTTGATTGTCCCTACTGAGGAATTAGGGAATTTACCAAGTGAACTCACTGGTGGAGTTGTGACCACCTGGCCCTAGTGTGGTTATATTGCTGCCAATGTGCTCACCCCTCTGTACAAGATTCTGTTTAAAATAACCCTTGTGAGAGGGAAAGGTATTGATTGTCTTCCCTGATCTACCAATCAATCAGGTTTGATGCCGAGACTGAAGGCAAGACTTTAGCCTTAGTTTTTCCATCTCTAATTCATTGGATATTAGACTTCTATGGTCCAATCAAACAGTCAAATGAGATTCATCTTAAAGTTACGAAGATTTCCTCCAAGACAATCAAGGGATCTAGTACCTCAACTGCTCTTGCCGTGGATGTTCCATCATCCCCACAAGCTGCTCTTGCTAAAATTAACAATTGGTAGTCCAAGATTTTTGAGTTTTTCAAGAAATGGAGAAAAAGATGGATGATTATCATACCACTTTGACTACTTGTGTGGACACCTTGGAAGACCTGGTGAAAGATACAAACGCTGCCATCTTGGGAAAAGATTTGGGTAAGGCTACTTCTGATGTGCCTCCCACCTCTCAAGTTCAAGATGAAGCTGTCACTGATGTGCCTCCTACCTCTCAAGTTCAAAATAAAGTTGCTACAAATGTTCCTCCTGGTGTTGATGTTACTGCCAAAGTTCAAGAGGAGCCTCAAAATTCCTCTATGGGTGTACCTGATCCTAGTGAAGCTTTGGAAGTTCTTGGAGATTCTACTGTTGATGCAATTGGTGCTGTTGATAAGGTTGAAGCCATTGTTAAAGCTGCTACTGCTGATTCTGAGACTTGGACTCAACCAATTGATCATGTCACTGATCAACACACTGAATAAGAAGTTCCAGTTGATGTTGCCACCCCTGTCGCACCTCCTATGGTTGTTGACACTATTGTAACTCTTTCAAATCAGCCTCAAGTACCTGCCCTATCAAAGAGACATACAAAATCAACTGTTGGAAGGACCCTTCCTATCAAGAGATCGAACAGACATAAGGGTTGAAAAACTATGAACAAAGAGGGTGAGTAAAAATTAAAAATCTTTCAAAATTTGTCACTTCTTTTTGAACCCTCTTGATGTGATCACTCTGGGTTGAAGTGATCACTTGAACTAAATCTTTTTTGGATTATTTGTTGAACGTTTAAAAATTTTCTTTTATTGGTATTCCTTTTATTACTTGCAGTATTTTTATTATTATATTAAGAAATTGCATGTTTCTTGATTGTCACTACCAATGTTGTTCTTTTATGGGTAGAGAACAGTTTTTTTGTGTTTATTGAACTTTACTAACCCTCCTTTTTGTTTATTGATTGTCATTTCAATATTGTCTTCGTTTAGTTACTTAGGGGGAGTATACTATTTGAGGGGGAGTAAATTGTGTTCAAATGATTGATGTTTTTGTCATACATATCTCTCTATTTTAATGATTATACCTTTGATGAGATATTGTTTTTGTGTTTGTTTCTTAAATTGTCTCATGCTAAATGATTGCTAATTTTTTAGACAAGTTGATTTTTTGAATAGATTGTGCTTTGTTCATAAGTTTGACGAAGGGGGAGGTTGTAAGTTTTTTGTCAACTTATGATTCTAGTGTGGTAACATTAGTCATGGTATGAACACCACATTTTGTTTATAACACAATTGTTTTGTGTAATTTTCTAGTGTGATGACCTTCTGTCAAAGGGACCACCTTCAATAAAGTTGTTTTTCTGTTATATCATGTGAGCACTTCAGAGTCATAGTGGTCACAATGCATTTGGCAGATTTTTTGTTTAAGCACGTATTGTATTTCAATATTCCTATGAGTTATCATTCTCTTTATGAGATATTGTTGTGGTCCATAACACTTGTCAATTTGTTACACAATGAGCTAGAAATTTTGTTTTCAATGGTTGCTGGTCCCAAGAGAAATGGAATAAATTTTTCATAAAGTTGAAACCATAAAGTTTCTTGTTAGCCACCTGTCCTTTTGCATTAGCCGAATTTTCTTTATATAAATTCTTCTCCAATGTAATTATTTTTTTAGCCTGATTATTTTCTTGAAAGTACACTGAATATTTCTAAAGTTTTCTTTTGTTTTTATCAGGTTTTTATGCTTAGGTAAGCTTACAAATACCTTCATCAAAGTTCTTAGAATCTGTCCTTCATCTCTACATTTGGTTATGTAGCTGATGCTTGAAGCTTGCTGAGCTTGTTCAACCAAAGTGGATCTTCATCGTTGGACCCTGAGAGGAGCTCAAGGCTGACCAGGTGGTTTTGAGTACTTGGAGCTAGATGTGGTAGTATGTAGTTTGAACAAAGGGTGGAGATTGAAGCATTGTAAAACAGGGAGTGTTCTTGCAACTGAAGCTTAATATTTGGCTTTGTAATTAAACTGAAAAGTATACCATAGTGGATTAGCTTCATTCTGGACTTGGTCCTATGGATGTAGGCATTTTGCCGAACCACGAAAAAACCTGGTGTTCTTTATTTCAGTTCATATTCGATTGTTTTATACTCGTGATAAATGGACTCTAAAATCAACTTAGCAACCCTTTCCACTTAAGTTTTAAGAACTTGGTAATGTTTAAAACTTTCATTATTGAATCCAATTAACAACTTCTGACTTTCATCTTGACTTACTATAGAATATGCTTGTTTAACTAATGGCAAGGGAGACATAAGCAATATTTGACTTCACACTAGTGCATAAGATTCATTCAACCCCATCAGAAATTACAATAGCTTATGTTGATTAAGATGATCCAGATACGCTTTAGTAGAATCACTATCTGGAGATGGTAAACTTACTAAAGAACTCAACTCATCCATTAACGTCTTGAGTTTATTGTAATAAACAGCTACTGAATTTGTCCCATGAACTAAATTGACGATCTCCCTATGTGTTCCAAAAACTCTCGTTCCATTAATGTTGTTGTACTGCTTAAGAAAATATTGTCATACCCGATGAACACTTGTTGAGCACACAATGCTATCGAATATTTCTTTTGAGACCATATTAAAGATCCAGGCCAAGACCAAAGAATTGCATCGTTCCCATTGTGCATTTCAAGATGGATTGAATTTCGATTTCTCACATGTTTCATCAACGAACCCTAGCTTATTCTTTTCCCGCAAAGACACTAACATTGCTTGACTCCAAATCCCATAGTTCTTTGTTCCGATCAATTATTTTGAGATTAACACTGATCTAGGCGTGTCTGATGGATGGATGTAAAGAGGTGAATTTGAATCCATCAGATTCGCCATTTGAGTAGTTGTTCTTGAAGAAAACAGCTTTGAACTATTTTAAAATGAAAAGAAATATGGATGAGAAGCTCGATTGTAGAAGCTAAAGTTTAGCTAAGCTTAAACTCTACTGTCAATGCGCTATGTGCTTTGATACCATATTAAATTTTGGAATATTGAAGGAAGAATTTCAAGAGAAACAATTCTCCTTGTATTCAATAGAGAGTATTTAAGTTTTATACACAATAACCATGGTTTATTCTTTTACCATAGTTGTATAGCTGTAAACCAACAACCTAACTAAACTAATCTTAACAAACTTAATTGCTATAGTAACAACCTGTAACCACTTCAGTAACTGAACTAATTATTACCAATTAACTACTACAATAAGCAATATGCCAATAGAGGAGGAAGAGGAACCTTCACAAAAACTCATTCAAAAACCAAGGAAAAGAGACCTAGAAAGGACAAGTCAACTCAACCAAAGAAGCCAAGAGGAAGACCCATAAAAAAAGCCAAGAAATGAGTCACTTGTTCAACATCCAGAAGACTCATCCAAGTTGCTAACTGTACAAGAGGATGGAAATGTCGAAAAGAGCGCAATACCGGAAAACCTTGGTAAGAAACCAAAAAAAAAAAAAGAAAAAATCCTCAAAAAAGGCATTTTCATTAAATTCAGTTTTAAAAACAGCCATGAAGAGTAAAAGATCAAATTTTAAGACAAATGCTGAGAGAAAAATTGCATGGGATGTGAAATGGCAGCCTTATTATGCCAAAGATTCCAAATGTAAGCTAAGGATAGGGTATATGGCCGTCGTGCTGGGAAATGGATCCCTAAATGTGTAAGACATCTGCTTCAGTTTTAGTCTTCCTATCCATTTTCCTTTCTGTTGTCATTCATTTTGTCTATTTTTGTTAGTTTTCTTGATGGTTTAGTGATACAATTCTTCCTACTCATTTATGGGGAACAATTTCGACTTAATATCATATGTGGTGGTCAGCACACTGGATTGCAATGTGTACAGACTACAGAAAAAGTATGAGCACCTTGATATTCTTTAAGGTAAAACAGTTGATGATATATTGGAGGACAAAGTGATATAGAAATAAGTGTGAAAGCTTTTAGTGGATAAAAAAACAAAATTTTGGAATGTTAGAGTAATAATTACTATTAAGAGTTGCAACATAGATGAGTGCATCAATAACATGTATGTAGAGCTGAGGAGCTAGAACTGAATGCTGGAACATTGATGTGTACTATATTCAAACTATTATACTAGATTTAAACTTTGAATTGATAACATACCATAAATTAGCTGCTGATCTTCTCTCTTTTAGTTTCTCTTGTTTCATTACTATGTACATATGAGCCTTGGCCTTTCACATCACAAAAACAAATTTCCAGTGGCATTATCTTATGATTTCACTTGTTGAGTGTAATTGGGAGGTTCCTCTTCCTCGCATGGTTTTATCTATTTATTTCTCTTCATCAATTGAGGAAGTCACTGATCCTCAGTTTATAGCCCGTCTTCAAATGCTCAATGTTGAATTGTGGTGCCACTATATTCTATTTTAATATATATATATATATAAACCTTATTGGAGTGAATCAAGGAATGATTGATATGCTGGAATGAATCAAGGATTGATTGATATGCTAGAATAAATCAAGGATAGATGGATATTATGTTTAATATCAATATTAAATTACCTTTTCTTGTATGATTATGACATTATGGAAAATATTGTATTTCTTTTTTATTCCCTTACACTTTAGTATAAATTGACAAAGTCTACTTGTACAAAACACACAATTGAATAGAAAACTATCCGTGTCCATTCTCTTTCTGGCATACTCAGACAATCTCTGCTTAGTCTTCTGTTGCTTCTCTTTCCTTATTCTGACATGGTATCAGAGCATTCATTCTAACCAAGCTTCCACTAATCTCCAAGCTCTGCGAACCCACTCTAACCTAAGTTTAGGATAGTTAGTAGCCAGTTATATGGTTATATACATGTCTAGGAAAATTCTGTCAAAAAGACGATACAAGTCTAAGGAGACTAGGTTTTAAGTGGGACCGTTTGTGATTCCTCCAATTTTTCTTAAGAATTTTCATGGTGCATATTAAATCATTTTCAACACTTACTATTATCCTGGGTTATTAAGTTGCTCCACCCACTCTAGCCTTAAGTTTTACTGAGTTCCTGCAAACAAGGTTTTAAAACCTAACCCGGGAGGTGACCCGTTCAAGCAACCGAGTCACGGTTTAACCAGTTAAACTGGCAATTTAACCAATGGTCTAATAAGTTTAAAATCTAGCAAACACACCCCTGATAAATACCATTAGACCCTATAGGTTTGAAATCTAGCAAAAACAACCCCTAGCCAAATGCAAATCGGCGATTAATTGGGAAAGCGGTGGCGACACATTAGGGAGGGTAGATCGGGTGATGGGGAGGACGAATCAGCAACTGGCAAGTTGAGGCATCGTCGGAAAATGGCAAATTGGTGGTGGAAGTCAAACGATCGCGGTGGCTTTTTTTGGCGAGATGACTGTGGATCTTCGTGAACGACGGCAAAGGAGCTTGGGAGAAGGTAGATCGATGGCTGAGGAGGCTTATCAATGCCGGAGAAGGTCGATCGACACTGAGAAATGGAAGAACAATTGTTGGATGACGAAACATCGCGCAGTGATAGGAGATGAAGCGTCACGGCCCCGGAAAAAGTTAGAAGGTGGTTTCCGACAGCAAGGGAAGGTGGAAGGTCGTTGGAAAATGGGAGGTCATCACCCATTTGCATTTGGCTAGTGTGTTTGCTGGATTTGAAACCTTCAGGGACTGATGCATATTAATCAGGGGTGTGTTTGCTAGATTTCAAACTTAAAATAGTTGAAAGGGTAACCTGGCCTGGAGAAGGCCCCGAGTCCCAGTCCAACCGGTTAAACCAGCTAGGTCGGTCCGGGTTTTAAAACCATGCCTACAAAACCACATTGGCACTCAAGTGCAAAGGTTAGTTTTTTAAATTGAATTCAAAGGAATTTCTTTTATATGGGGGCATGAACGGCCAGGATGTGTCCAAGCAATCCGACGGCCAAAAGGTCATCTCTCTCTTGCAATCATCCAACAACCCATATGATGCCATGTCATGCCTCCAGTCAAACAGGTCAACTGGGCCTAATGCAAATGGATCCAATGGCAATGGCTCTGATGGGCCAAGGTCAAAGAGAAATAAAGGGAAATTATTTTGTGACTACTACAAATGAAGAAACCATACCCAGGACACTTGCTGGAAATTACATGGGCGACTCAAAACATCCAACAAGGATAAATTGGAAATCCTTTAGTTTATTTCAACACCTTTGATTAACACAGAACAATACAATCAACTAATTCATATGTTAAATCACATTCCGCAGACAAATACCCCGGCATCCTATGCAGGTACATCTTTTTATCTACATTCTTTTTTCAAATAATATTTGGATAATTGACTCAAGGGCAAATGACCACATTGTTTGCAACCTGAAATTTTTCCCTACAACCACTAAACCCACCAAACAATCCACATCCATACGCATGCCAAACGGGAATAGTGCTCCAGTCTTTCATATAGGGAAGGTACATCTGTCAGAACATTTAATTCTTAAAAATGTCCCTTTTGTCCATGCCTTTCATTTAATCTTATTTCCATGTCAAAAAATTTGTACTAATAGTAGATGTGTTTTAATTTTCCTTCCTACTACATGTGCATTTCATGACCCTTTGATTAGGAAACTGATGGGCTTGAGTAAGGCCCATCATGTTCAGTACTACTAGACACTTGGTGGATTTTCCAAAGTTTTCCAGAGTCTAATAATTGTATTACACAAAATAAAAATTCTCATTGTAATACAAATATCAATAAAAATTCATTTATTTTCCATCAATGATTGGGTCATAACGCGTCCATTCCTCAGCCTAAATATCTAATATGTCCCCTTGCAAAAACAATCACATACCACTTTTCCTACAAGTACGACCTCCACGACTCATCCTTTTGCCTTAGTTTGTCTTGAATTTGGGGACCGTATCATAATCCAAATTATGATTGATCTAGATTCTAACTCACAAAAGTCGATAATTTTTCCCTGGGAGACATGAGTATTCCTTATGCAATCCAAACCTCAAACCCTTACCCATATCCGTTTTTCCCTATCCATGGTACAAACACAATTTCGCACAGCAGTGCAATGTATTAGAATCGATAATGCTGTGACTTTTTTAATACTTAATGCTCCTTTTTATTCCTTTCCCTTAAAATTCTTCATAAGAGTTTTTGCACTTATACTCCACAACAAAAGGGGATAGCAGAACGGAAACATCGTCACTTGTTAGAAGTGGCGTGAGACCTCAAACACCAAGCCCAAATTCCCATGTATGTTTGGGGAGAATGTGTGGTCATTGTTGCCCACCTATTCAATCGCATGCCCACCTGTGTGTTCGGAGGAAAGACACCTCATGAAGTTCTCTTTGGTAAGTCTTCTGACACTAGCCATCTTTGTGTCTTTGATTGCCTTTGTTACTCTGTTATTATCAATTCTCATGACAAATCTGGCCCTCGGGCTACTCGTTGCATATTTATAGGTTATCCTATGCTGTAGAAGGGTTATCGACTATATGATCCAAATACTTGTAGATTCTTTATTTTTGAGAAGTTACCTTTCATGAAGATGTGTTTCCTCTTAAAGACACCAACACTGGCCAATCAACTCCTCAGCATCTGTCTACATTCATGGAAGATGACTTCTTACCATCTCTACCAGTACCTTGCCTTACCATGGTACCAATTCTTGGCCTGCCAACTCCACTAGATTCAGGATCTCCTGTTATCCATACTAACTTTCCTAGTTGATACACCAATAGACTCCTCTTATGATGGCAATCCTTCGGCATTGCCTCATTTCATCCCTTCTGAAGAAACAGCTCCCTCATGGTGATCTTCTCGTCGTATTCGACCTCCTGTTTAAACAGCTGATTATGTCTATCCCACCATTCTGAGGTCCTCAGGTACTACTTATCCAACCTCCAACTATGTTAGTTTTGACTGATTGTCTCCTACACACAGAATTTGCGTTAGCCAGATTTCTACTGATTAGGAGCCCTCATATTACTCCAATTGCGTTCAACAATCTCATTGGCATCAAACTATGGCTGCTGAACTTAATGCCTTGATTGATAATCATACATGGGATTTAGTTCCTCGTCCCTCTTACCGGACTCCTATTGGTTGTAAATGGGTTTGTAAAATCAAATGTCGTGTTGATGGTACCATTGAAAGATACAAAGCCCGTTTTGTTGCCAAGGGCTTTACTCAACGAGAAGGTTTTGATTACCAAGAGAGTTTTTAACCCGTCGCCAAGCATGTCATTGTGAGAGCCTCTCTCTATTGCCTCTGTGCGACACTGGCCAATGCACCAAATGGATGTTCATAATGTTTTCTTTCATGGAGATCTTCATGAGAAGATTTATATGGAACTTCCACCGGGTCTTCCTAGATAATGAGAGAACACAGTTTGTTATTTGTGAAAATCACTACATGGCTTAAAACAAGCATCTCGACAATGGAATGAGAAATTTACTGAGGCACTCACAAGCATAGGATTCAAACAATCTAAACACGATTATGCTCTTTTCTCTTGGCAACAAGGTAATTCTTTCATCACTCTCATAATTTATGTCGATGATATACTTATCATAGGAGACAATAAGACGACCATTGAAGCATTGAAAAAGCATCTCAATAATCAATTTCGTATTAAAGATCTAGAAAAGCCAAAATATTTTATGGGAATTGAAATTTTTAGATCTCCAACTGGTATATCTCTCAGTCAACGCAAATATGTCTTGGAACTCATTAGAATCTGGATTATCACCTTGTAAGTTGAATATTGTGCCTATTGAGCAAAATACCAAACTCACCACTCGAGAATATAACAATGGGATATCGTCATCAGAAGTTGATCCACCTCTAAAAGAACCAAGACTTGTGAGGTGACTCATCTACCTTAGAAAGACACAACTAGATATCAGTTATGCGGTTCACATCCTCAGTCAATTCATACATACGCCAAAACAATCCTACATGGATGCAGTAATGAAGGTTCTCATATATTTGAAAGGATGTCCTAGCCAGGGACTTCTCTTACCCCAAGATGGAAACTTGAGTGTTACAGCATATTGCGACTCAAATTAGGCTATAAGTCCAATGACGAGGAAATCTCTTACTGGTTTTTGTGTCAAACTTGGAGGATCACTCATCTCATGGAAAACAAATAAGCAATCAACAGTCTCACTTTCGTCAGCAGAAACTAAATACAAAGTCATGGCTAAGACCATGTACAAGATTATCTAGATTCTTGGGCTTCTGAAGGATCTGAAAGTACAAGTAAAGAGGTATGTCACTCTATACTATGACAACAAAGCTACAAATGACATTGTAACGAATCTAGTATTCTATGAAAGAACAAATTATATAGAGAATGATTATCACTTCATTAAAGAAAGAATTCAGGAAGGTATGATCAAACATATGCACATTCGAATCACAGAACAACCAACAAATAGTTTCAAAAATCATTATGTAGTAGACAACATTCACATCTGCTATGCAAGTTTAGAGTTTACGACATATACAAAACCACAACCTTGAGGGGGAGTGGGGGAGTGAATCAATGAATGATTGATACGCCGGAGTAAATCAAGGATTGATTGAAATTATGTTTAATATCAATATTCCGTTACCTTTTCTTGTATGATTATGACATTATGGAAAATATTGTATTTAATTTTTATTCCTTAACACTTTAGTATAAATTGACAATATATACTTGCACAAAACACACATTTGATTAAAAAGCTATTATTCTCGATTCTTTTTCTCCAACATACTCGTAAAAATTTCTTGCAATGTGTATTGTAATTTTTTTTTTTTTTTTTTTATGACTAGGAGTGTCTGGGTCAACTTATGCACACCTTAATTAATCTCCCGAGACCCTGAACTACCAACCGGGTAAGAACTCTTATGCTACCCTTATTAGCAATCATGGGAACTCAAGCTTGGGAGATCATATTAGATCCTCCTCTCGGAAGACCATGTTAGATCCTCCTCTTACTCTTCTATGACCATGTCAGATCCTCCTTTGCTCTTTTACCATTAGGCCACCCACCAGTGGTTAATTGAGCATGTATGTTGTTAAGCAGAGTTTAGAAATCTTTACACCTTGTATTCTATGACAAAATTTTGTTGGGTCTTTGAAACATTATGGGGCTAGCCTAGAAGAAAGTTAATTTAGAAATATATGCATTTTTCCCTCTTATGTCTTTAGCTTGAAGCTATAAAATTTAAGTTTGGAGAAATTCAAAAAATAATTAAATTTGTAGATATGACGGTAATTGTTTAACACGGCATGACACATACTACATGTCGAGGACATGGTTGTTGT
>NW_022195862.1:0-1222 GCF_008641045.1 Pistacia vera | reverse complement strand
AATTAAATGTTGAGTCATTACTTTTTGTAACTAATAAACGTTATTAATTTATATTAGGTACAAACATAATTATAAAAAGAGTTAATTACACAAACCTCCTATGAGGTTTCAACATTTCCCAAAAACATAGAAAAGTTCATTAGGTTAACACAAACACCTCATTTCTTTAACTTCTGTTAGGCCTCGGTTAGGGTTTATCTCCGTTACACCCCTTTGAACATAAAAATTTGATAAATTGTTTGTCATAATTAGCCACTTACATCTCCTACCATCAAATTTTGGTGTTAAATTAATTGATAAAAGGGCACAGAGTTGAAAATTAAAATATTTTGCAAAAGTAAAAATGAAAAAAAAACGAAAAAAATATTAAAATATACTTTCTAAAATAAATATTTTTGCAAATTGAAAATTCAATTATAATTTTTTTAAAAGAAAAACGATGGTCAATTCAAGTGATCAAAGAATGATGGTTCTAGAGATCTTTGATTGTCTTGCACCTCATTTTTTTTTTTAAAAGTAAATTCTTTTAAAAATAATACTAAATCTTAAGTATATTTTTCTAAAAATTTTTTTTTTTATAATTTTAAAATATTTAATATATGATTTAGTATTTTAACATACAAGGTCTATTTTACCCTTTCTTCGATTAATTTTAACACCAACAATGGACAATAAAGAGTATATGTGGCTAATTATGGGGGTAATTATCAGTTTTTTTATGTTAGAGGGGGTGCAAAAAAGTAACCCTAAGGTACCCCTAGCGGGAGTTAAAGGAGTGAGGTGTTTGTATTAACTTAATGATATTTTCTATCTACCTATGAAAGATTGAATCTCAGGAGAGGGCTATGTAATTAACTCTTATAAAAAAGTACTCCAATAATTATTATAAACTTTAATAAATATATCAGGTTATTAATATTTTTTCTTTTGAGCCTTATCTTTTTCTCTAATTAATATATATATTCATTTAAGTGTAAATATATATATAATATTCAAGACTCCTTTGTAGAAGTGTCCGTGTCGATACAATTATTAATGATCACTTAAAATAGTAATCAGTTTATTTTAGATAAACTTCGAAGTAATAGCATTCACCGAAAAAATAGCCCACTCTTCTATTATTGATAGCAAAATTGACAACAAAATATTGCAAGTATTTAAACAGTAACTTTTCTTGTAAAACTCTACAACTAACAAGTATATCAAAGAGTGTGAAAATGAG
>NW_022195861.1:0-1663 GCF_008641045.1 Pistacia vera | reverse complement strand
ATAATTACCGACATGTCACGAATTTTTATTCAAGGCCATAGAATCTGTTGAATATTTTATATATAAAAGAAATACTTTTTTTATAAATGAAAAGAATTTTGATTATTTTAGAAATTTGGTTTAGCTGTTCTGTGCTGAGCTGGTAATATTTGAAGAAGGGAAATGAAGAGTGAGGGTCCAATCTCCAAAAGCTAACGCCTCTTTCATCATTCTCTTTGCTCCCCGCCGTAATCATTTCCGTTTGCACCTTTTTTTCTTCTTTAAGCGGCGCCGTTTTGATTCCGTCTTTTGTATTTTGCTTTGCATGTGCACTTAGTGGGACCCTTTCTTACCAACACTAGTTATTGGTCAAATGTCAAAACGCGTGTCTTAATAGTTCTCATAGTTTCTTCCATTAATAAGAGTAAATAACATTTTCCCACCCAAGGTTTGGGCGAATGACCTTCCCATCCGCCAAGTTTCATAATGACATTTTCCCAATCTCCTTTGCAATTTGTCTGTTAATTTTTAATTGCATAAGGATAGAATAGTAATTTCAAACAAATAAAGGGTAATAATGTCATTTTACCCCCTTCTTCCTCTTCTCTCTTTCTCTTCTTCTCTTGCCTCTCTCTTCTTCTTTTACCGTCGGCTAGGACTTTCTTTTTTCTCTTTTAATAAAGAGACGGAAGGAGGAATCATCGTCAACCACCATTTATTTGACCTCCTTTGCTTTTGCTTTAGCAATTAGATCCAATTGCTTCTTGCGAGACACTCAACAAATTAAGAAGAAAATTCTATAAAATTCTGAGGTGGGTTCAATGATTTGGACATCATCAATGGAGAAACAACCGCAAAATTTAAGAGTAATTGCTGCAATTATTCAAACAAGAAGTTGATTGTGATGGTACAGAGAGATGGTTTATTCTGTTTACTCATTAAAGCAAATTGAGTTGACGATTCTAACAATCAACGAAAAAGGAATTACACTATCTCCATTGTTAGAATTTAAGAGTAATTGCTGGAATCGTCGTCGAGGATTTGCAAACAAGGGAAATAAGTTGCAAGGGTGGGTTTTGAGGGAGTGGGGAGTGAGAAAAAGAGGGGAGAAGTGGAGTTGGAGGAGGGAGAGCGAGGTTGGCCAAAGGCAGTGTCTGAGGGAGCGAAGAGAGCGTTGACGGTAGCACTAGACTGGTCGCTGTTGATGATTCTAAGAACTGCCAACACTAGTTGGTCGACAACCTACTAGGCGACTACTGCTTTTTCTATTTTCAATATTCGTATTTATTTATATAATTTTTAAAATATTTTAATATTTAAAGAAAAAAAAATTGAGTGAATTTACCATTCTATCCTTCTACAATTAAAATTAACAGTCAAATTATAATGGAGGGTGGGAAAATGTCATTATGAAACTTGGCGAGTGGGAAAGTGTCATTAGGCCAAACCTTGGGTGGGAAAAAGTCGTCTACTCTTTTAATAATTATAATGCAAATCATCATCATAATTCGTAATCTTATAATTATAAACACAATTCTATTTACAAACATAAATTATCTTATTTAATTTTTGGAAGAATCTTAACATATTAATCCTTGTAAGTGATTAGCACAATATTTCATTATTATGATCATCCACTTAAATTTTGAAAGTTAAAGGATTCGAACTTGAGATCACACGTCTT
>NW_022195860.1:0-10191 GCF_008641045.1 Pistacia vera | reverse complement strand
TATTCATCTCTTTTATTATCACAACACCATCACACATCCTATCAAGCTTATTGTCCGTGAACACTATAGATTCCATTTCTTATATATTCAAACGTTAGCAGTTAAGTGTCTAATATAATACACTGTGCTGCAAAGTTTAAGTATATGGACATACATTAACTCACTATATCAATATTCAACAAAGCTATGGACACCGAAAAATTTGTACCGAAAATGTGTATTGGCCTACGTGTACGCGTGACTAAATTTTTTTATCAATTTTTTTCTAGTGAATGGCCATCCATCTCGTTCACTCATATAGACTCTCGTCCATATTATATGGATAGGGGTCCATATACTAGGGACGAGCATCCCCATTTAAAGGACGCCCGTCCATAATTAAAATACAATAATTTTTTTATATAAACATTAGGGATGACCGTCCCTTTATTTTGGACGGACGTCCGCAAATAAGGGATGCCGGTCCTTAACCAAAATATAAAAATAAAAAATAAAAAAAACTTTGGGGAAGGCCATCCCTTACGTTTGGACGGGCGTCCATACTTATTAAAAAAAAAAAAAAAATTCTAAATCTCTTTTTCTTCGTCTTCATTCCCCATCTCCTCTCTTCTTCTTGTCCAGTGTTATTGAGACTGCTTGTTCTTTCTTGAAGATGAAGACGCAGCAGTGGCTGCTGTAACGGAGAGCCCAGAATGCGCAGCTCCACGCTGCTGTTTCAGTGGCTGCAGTGACTTTCAAAGATATTGAACTTGTTTTCACCAACATGTCAGATTCTTTCGGAGCTCCATCAACGAAGTGTTTCAATATAACTTGCTTGTTGTTCATAATGTCACCATCACTCGCCATTATTGCTTGTTTTGCTTTTGTTTATATTTTCACAACTCAAATGTATGTATAAATTTTTTCTTGAGTTTTTGCGTTGCTGCAGCATGATGATCAGTTGTTTTTATAGTTGCATGATTGTTGCTTATCTTGTCTTCGTTTTGTTTTGATATAAATACTTCAGTGGCTGCAGTTCTCAATAACACTGGACAAGAAGAAGAGAGGAGATGGGGAATGAAGAAGAAGAAACAGACGTTTAGAATTATTTTTTTTTTTTTAAAAGTATGGAAATGGACGCCCTCCAAACGTAAGGGACTCTAGTCCTAACGTAATTTATGGACGACCGTTCCCAAAGTTTTTTTTTTTATTTTTATATTTTGGTTAAGGACGGACGTCTTTTATTTGCGGACGCCGGTCTAAAATAAAAGAATGACCGTCTATAATAGATGAACGACCGTCCTTAATGTTTATAAAATTTTTTTATTGTATTTTAATTATGGACGGGCGTCCTTTAAATGGGGACGCCCATCCCTAGTATATGGATCCCGTCCGTATAATATGGACGGGAGTCCATGTGAGTGAACGGCCGTCCATATTTGATGGATGGCCGTTCACTAGAAAAAAATTGATAAAAAAATCAAGTCACGTGTACACGTAAGCCGGTACACATTTTCGGTGTAAATTTTTCGGTGTCCGTAGCTTTGTTGATCAACATTATATAATTCATCATTTATAGTATAAAAATGATTTACATTGAGATAATAATCATTATAAAGAAAAATTTGAGGGGACTTGAAAATGTATATTATATTTAATAAATCTAAAGATTAGATATTTTGTTCGGCCGAACGACTTTCACCTACCTAGAGTTTGGCATAAAGATAGATTGATATCCAAAACATTTGGAAATGACAAATAAATACTTTCTGTCATACTCTGTTAGGGATTTTTGTCTGCTAAAAGGCAGTATAGTAATTTCATCTATAGTAAGAAAATTTTTAAATTTTAAATCTTTTTCTCCCCATCCATTCTCACCCTAAGCCCGTTTGCAAAGCCCTCTTGCGTCATCGATCAATTTTTTGACCAGATTTAGCATTTTTTTGCGAAGTTCGGTGATAAACATTGGTATTGACCTTTGCCAGCATACGTTGAGAATGGAGATCGATGGATATTCCATTCTTTTCACTATTTTTGTTTTTTAGTAGATAAAAACTCCTAATA
The DNA here is from genome assembly GCF_008641045.1 of Pistacia vera. Taxonomy (NCBI): domain Eukaryota; kingdom Viridiplantae; phylum Streptophyta; class Magnoliopsida; order Sapindales; family Anacardiaceae; genus Pistacia; species Pistacia vera. Next base: position 8,148 of record NW_022195860.1, on the reverse strand, counting down.
AAATATAACAGAAAATAGGTGTTTATCATTTCTTAACTTTTTAGAAACCATTTTATCTATACAGTAAACTTTGGATATGTGTAAGTCTCCCCCCATTTTGTTCTTGTATTGTTAGGAAGAAGAGTGCAGTCGCAGCTGGTGGGCTTGACAAACAGCCGAAATTTTTTTTGGATAAGTTTTTTTTTGAAGAGAAACAGCCGACATCCTTCCGCTTTGGGCCTAACGTCATGTCATCGAAGTTGCACCAGCTCCAGCTGTCCTCAACTCAGGTAAGCCTCCCCTCTAATTTTGTTCACTTCTTCAGATTCTATTGTTGGAAAAAAATCATACCAACTGGGTCCACTCTGGTTAAGCTAGGCTTTTTAGTAATCAGATATTTGGATCAGTATACATATAACTCAACTAATCTCTGAGATTTATTGAATATCTTATAAGGTATAACCCTAAGAATTAAGTAAACCACAATGTTATTATAGTAAGTGGCCCAAGATTTTAACTTAAGAACTTAATGAATGGAGCAAACCTTCTTGACCGTTAGACCAATCCCTTGAGGTTAAGTTTTGAATAGTTTATCCAACATGATTAAACTATGTCAAATTCTATAGAATATCAACCAAGATAATGAATGGATGTTCTCGCCTAAAGTTAGAGGCCATTGTTTATGTATATATATATAACCCTTTTTTAAATATATTTTATCATATAAAATTTATTTCAAAAAACCTTTTTTTTTTAAGGCCCTCCATTAAATTTCACATAACACTCACCCTTTTAATCAAAGCATTCTGTTTCCTTCATTCCCATCTCTTTTAATAAAAAAAATCATTCACATTATTTTTGGCAAGAAGAATTGGTTTGTCTTATTGCCAGTACACAAATCTTACCATTAGTAGCAAATTTTGTAACTTGAAACTGTGGAAGCACCTTTCTACTTGTGTATCAACTTAATTTGTCAAGTCAAAGCATATAATTTTGCAAAAGACTGTCGGCGCTGACAACGAAGATTATTATTGAATTTTAGATATACCGACATGATTGGTAGTTCTTCTACGTCTCATTAACGGTGGCGATATGAATTTGCAGGAGATTTGAAAAGAGTTTTATTGGTGGGCTAAATAGTAAAAAAATTATGTGCATGCTCAACCACAGTTATTAAGATTCGAATGGGCAGTCTCCAGCCGCCTACTTATCTTGTTTTGTTTTAATCTACAAGTACAAGAAAATTATTTATGAGACTTTGGTTTACTGCATAAATATCATCACGCACTGAAAACCACTAGTTGAAAACGATAATCCACCAACAAAGTTCCACAGCCATTGATCACCAGAATCGGTAACCTTTAACACAACATCATGGAGATGTTCCCGTGACCCATATCAAGCATGTTTATTCGCTATCTCTAAGAGACAGTGAGTGAGTTCTTGGGGCTTGGAAAACATCGCCATATGATCTGCACCCTTAATCTCCATCACCTCTTTGACAGGATAGTTTTCGATCATCCAGTGCTGGAACTCCTTTAGGATCCCCATATCCTCCTCGCATACTATATATACTCGCGCAATTGATCCATACCCATCGCTCGAGAAGTTTTTGGACTTTGCCAAGTCGTCTACAAATAGTGATCCTGGCCTAATTAACGTCTTCGCTAGCTCCAGATCCTTCAAAATATATTTTTAATTATATAATACAATTCAGGCATAATTTAATTGTCATCGATATTTTATTGTAAGGTTGAGGAGGGAGAGAGAGAGAGAGAGAGAGAGAGAGAGAGAGAGAGAGAGAGATGGCTAACCTCAACAGGGCTCAACTGATAGAGCTTGAATTTCAAGAACTCGCGGCCGAAGAACATTGACTGGAGAGATGGTTTTGTGTGAAAGGGGGAAAATTGAGTATCCATCCAAGTTTCTGCTGGTGTTCTCTTGAGCAACTTTTCAAAATATAAAAAGATAATAAGACTTCCGATCATAGATATGTACAGAGAAATGAGATCTAGGAGCTAATCTTTTTAAAGCATAAACATGTGGAGCTAATTCATTGAAGTAGTTGAGAACGTACCTGGTCCACGATATAAGATGGATTGTGGTTGGTGTCTGGCATGAAAGCTGTTAAGAAAACAGCGACAGAAATCTTTGCTGGGAATTTGTCCATTGCTAAAGCCAAATTCAAGCCTCCTAGGCTGTGACCAACAAGTATGATCTTTTCATCAGGTGGAAGAGAGGCCAAAATCTCCAACAAAGGCTCAGTGTAGTCATAAAATGAAAGAACTTCATGGATGGACTTCATGTTGATGCCAGAGGCAGCAAGGTCAAGCGCCGTGACCCGGTGACCAGCAGCCTCCAGCCGTGGTTTGACTCTGTACCAGCTCCAAGCTCCGTGGTTTGCCCCATGCACTAGAACAAAATGTTTTTGTTTCACCGTCACAGCCATTTTCTTTCTTTGCAGTGTTTCAGTAGTGTTCTGTGATTGATTTATAAAATTATGTGAGATGTTATACGGACAACAAGATCAATTTACAGCTTGTGATAGGGTCCCATTCCTACCTCTAATAATCCAAGTAGAGTAAACGACATATTCCCACCCAAGGATTGATGGAATCCCAAATTGGTATCTCAAGTTTCATTTATTCCAGATTCCCACTCTTAAAATAACAATATTAACAATTTTTAGGATAGTGAGGGTGCATTTACCATAATACCCTTAATCCTAAATTAATAAATTATGTTTTAACCCCTAAATTACTAAAATTATAAATTAACCATCTTATTATGAAATTACTTCAATTACACCCTCAATGACTGCGCACAGTCTCGGTTTTCGCCGGATCTGGGCTGTTTCCGATGGCGGCGAACCCCCTGCTCACCTCCATCACCTTCTCCATCGTTCGTTGTCCAAAACCCCTCTGGTTCCCAACTCATTAGGCCCTCCAATCGCCAGCGTCGTCAGACTTTTGTTGTTCTTCGCTGGATTCCGATCAATTCCGGCCACGAAAATCCAATTGGACATCACCACTGCAACCAGCGTCTCCAAATCTACAAAACCCCAATGTCCCTAGCAACCGTTTAGTGGCCATTCGCCGGTGGAGACCGACGAAAACCAGTCGCATGTGGCGGTTGTCGTGGTTGGTGATTGGCGAGTGATGAGGGGTTGTGAAGGGTAGGGTTTTGTAGAGGGGAGGATGAGGGTTTGAATGGTGGTGACAAGGGTGATTTTGGGTGGAAGAATAGCTAGAAAATGGTGAAAAATGACGGCTGTGATGTTGGCTAATGTGTGTCGGAGCTTTGTTAGGGGCGACGATCTGCTAATGTGCGTTTCCTCTACAAAATGACCCATTTACCTCTGAGCCGTTATATCTAACCATTTTCTTTTACTTTAAGGGTGGGAATATAGAATAAATGGAATTTGGGATACCAACTAGGATTTCGTCAAACCTTGGGTGGGAATATGTCGCTTACTCATCCAAGTAAAACAAACTTTTCTTTCTCATAGTGCACACGTTATATAACAAAAATGTATTTTGATTAAAATCGATGATAACTTCACAAATTGAAAATTCCATCTATAAAAGTCTAAGGTCATATTAGAAAAAGGTAATGGTGACAATTTAGAAGTCAAAACAAGTATGATGACGATGTAGATTAACGTCTTTTACTTTTTCTTTTGTTCCTTCCGCCACTAAATGTCGTTACTTCTTTTAAGAATTTTTTTTTTTTTTTAATAACATAATGCTTGATTGCTTTCAACGTTTTCCATTATATATTCCTTTTAAGTTATTTGAAATAGGTTTTGATTAATACTAATCAGAGTTTCGATAGGTTGTGTGGATGGGAGGACTGTTTTAGTCGCTTCAGGCACTATACCTGTGACATTATTGATGGAATTTGGATTGGCCTGTGGTAAGTAACTTTATATGGAAAATAGTGAAAGCTATAAACTCAGTCAATATTAATGTAGTAGGATTTCCACTAGAGTTTATCCACTGATTATTAAGTCTGGCTTGACTAATTCGTGGGTCCTATTTTTTAGAGTGGCAGTATTTGTTATGCAGTTGGACACAAAGTATTCCACTTTCCCTCAATTTCGATAATTGCATTATCATCTGGAGTCTGGAGAGAGCGGAGCACCTATATAAAGCTTGAGCCGTCGCTGGGGCATACCATCACTTCATTGTTTCAAGAATTATATATAGGCTACCAGCTAACTAGTAAATGTTTCAATTGATATGATATTTTATTCAAATAATTTATTCTTGTTCAATTCCATAAGCAATAATAGAAATGCCAGCTCAGTTCCATGCCTTTGTAACAACTTAATGCTTCAGTTTTTTGCACGTTTACATTTTATGTTACTATATATTGATACAGTATTTGATGCGACGCCATATCCTTTCATAAATTAATAAGACAATGACATTTGGTGTGTTTGTTCTATTATGTGGGGTACGACTTTTTGTAAAAGTTGAGTTGCGTTATATTACGAGAAAGATTTAAAAATTACCAAAAGCACGTTAGTTTGTTAATATAGCTAAACTGTCCTAGAATAATAAAATTTAAAAATTAATAAAAATATTCTCACACACCAATTAAATATTTGTAGCCAGTCATCATTGTTGAAAAGTGGCCAACAGTTGCTATAATGGCACATGATTGGCTAAATTTAGTTGATTATGTGTCGATATGACCTTTTCTGATTAGATCCACTGTAGATCTGGTTACGTTTGGTCATCAACGATGACCATTTCTTGACAATTGTTGACAACCATCCACAATCAAAGATTTGGTATTTTTTAGCCAGATTCAAGGAGGACTGGCTAAAAAAAGCTAGATCGATGTACTACCTACCAAATCTAACCGGTAGTGCGTCATTTCACCAAATTTTAGCTATCTTTCGACGGTAACGGCCAGAATCTGACAAATGTGGGTGGGTGGAGGTGTTTTTGTTAATTTCTAAACTTTTTTTTGTTGAGGATGTTTAGTTAAATTAACAAATATAGGAGGTTTAAAAATAGTTGAATAAAATAGAATTGGATTTTCATAATAGAAAAACAAATATGTATTTTGGATAGGATAAGATAGAAATAAAGAAACAAACATAAAAGATTTCGAAGCAATATTTGTTTACTATAAATTAATAAGGCAATAATAGTATTATTCAAATATTTTATTTATATTTTTTTTATAATACCATATTTACAAAGATTGTACGCAAAATTTTACATATAAAGTGACGTAATTGAATATAAAATATCAAGTTAATAAATGCACATTAAATGATATTTAATAAGACACCATTTTGTACGCAAGACTTTGTATATATAGTGTTACTCTTTCTTTTTTATATTTTAACCCTTATTTTGAGAGATTTATCTTTTAATCTAAAAAGCCTTTTTTGTCATTTTTGTTTAAAGTTATTTTAATTCAAATACCCTTATATGATTAATATTGTTTTAAATAAAATATTTGGAATATTGCTTAACTTTTTTGACATTTTTAATTATCACTTAACTTTATGTAGTTAGTATAAAAATGCACTAGGGTTGGTAACAATAATCCATTTTAGGTTTGGTGGAACAATAATGCAAAATCTCCGGAGGTCTAATTCTCCTAAATAGAAATTTAAGGTGATAAAATAAATCATGAATAAACCGTAAATATTCATTAAATCATAATGTCCAACTAATTTTAAGAGTTTTGTCTTATTTCTTAAATTTCAAGTGACTTTTTTATTTTATGTAATTAAACCTCAGAGTTGAATTATCTTCATTAAGAGATTATCCAGGGTAATAAATTTGTCCTTAACTGTTAGTGAACCAAAACTATAGATACGAATTTTTTTTTTTGATTATGTGAGGTTAATGGAAAACCCTATGCAACAATTTCAAAGATGTTAACTATTATTGTGTGGTTGAGTGGAGCAAAAGGGACTTTTGAGTGTATTATTCAAGAGATTTTGATTTCGATTCTTCTTGTTTGTTATTATTTGAGGGTTTATCTAGTCATTAACTTTATAATTTTGGAAGATTAGTCGAAGAAAAAAAATCTTTTAAGAAGTTTATGTGAAAATATGCCATTTTGGAAACCGGTGTAAAATAATAATTTAAATTTAACATAGTTCAAGTGCATGTAAAATTAATGAAAACTGATGTAGAGGATAGAGTCAAGAGACCTCAACATTGACATTGAAAAAATGAATACATAATATAGTACAAATTGTAGTTAGTAGGATCTGGGTTTATCCTTTATGTAAATTTAGAGAATAAAATAATAGATTGCAAATCTTAGTCTTGACTCTTGACTATCATCAAAGTGGAATTTTACACACATTAACATTATCTCCTTTCCTAGTCCTTATGGCAGGCCCACCCACCATCCAACTACATTATTTTCACATGAAAGCTCTTTGAACATTGAACTTTCCCATTATAAAATCAAAATGTGAATTTGCTTTGGGGCCGCCTGCCTCTGTTTTGGCTGTTTGGACAGAGCTTGTTGGCAACGAAATTGGGGTCAAAAATAGCAGAAGTTCAAGTTGGTGGGTTTTCTAATGAGTAAACGACTTTTTCCCACCCAAGGTTTGCCTTAATAACACTTTTCCACCCAATGTTCATATTCTGTTAATATCCAAAATGCATTTCACTTTCTCAGCCGATGTTTGACGAGTTATCAAGAGCCAGGGTAAGAGGGTTTTTGTAGAGTAGAGGCCGGTGAATCGAATGGTGGTAACCAATTGGATATTTGTTGTCAGAATCAACTAAGAATAGGAAGTTTTAGCTTTGTGGTGGCTGACAATCGGTGAGAAATTAGGAGCTAAAGTGAAAGGGGTTTTGTAGAAAGGAGATCGGAGGTTCAAACGGTAGTGACGAAGAGAATTTTCGTTGCCAGAATCGGTCGAAATAGGCTTTAGGCAGTAACAAAATATTAACTTTGGGTGGAAAAATGGTATCATTAAGGCAAACATTGGGTGAGAAAAAGCCATTTACTCTTTTCTAATCCATGATCAAATGAAAACTAAATGTCTTAATAAGACTTCATCAGGGTCCAGTTGAAGAATTGAGACATCCAAATCACGCCAAAAATAAAACAAAACTAGCAACAAACAATCCAAAATTGCAATAGGAAAGACAAATCAAATCTGAAAATAACCAATACTGTATTTAATTAGATAATTGATAAAGAGAAATGGTTTCAACAGCCCAAAATAACTAAGGACAGATAATTCCCAATAGTTCGAGAAGCTGGGGACCTCCCTTAATTACCTTTGTAAAATTATCCTTAGCCTCTCTCTAAACACACCTCCATTTATATACTAATCCACTCTGCTAAATATTCCTTCTATTAACAACTTGATTCCCTTAACACGTGAATGTTACCCAACCAACTCCCACTAGCACCCATGCACCTTACACACTCATCACCTTATTGCCCTTATCCCCTTTATGCCCTTTATATCGATAAACTTTACTAATGGGAGACCTATCAATACCCTATCTCTCTCTCTCTCTCTCTCTCTCATTTCGAAGAGCTACCTTGTCCTCAAGGTGGAATTGAAGGAACTGCAGGTTGATGATGTCGTACGCCTCCCAAGAAGCTTTAAAGGGAGCTAAGTCTTTCCACTTAATAAGGACTTCCTTAGAGCCATCTAATAAAGTGTGGACTGCCAACACAGATTCTGGTTGCATAATGAGTTCCAGGTCTTCAGTCGTAAACGAGGGAAATGGTTGGATAGGGACAAAAGTGTGCAGGCTACGCTTAAGTTGAGATACGTGAAAGGCGGGATGAATCTTAGCCGTCAGTAGTAACTCTAGTTTGTATGCAACCTGTCTAATCCTCTCTAAGATGGTAAAAGGACCATACAATCATGGACTCAACTTTTCGTTGAATTTTCTAGCCAAAGACTTAAACCGATATGGTTGGAGCTTTAAAAACACCTAATCTCCTGGTTAAAAAGAGACATCCTGACGGTGTAAGTCAACGTTTTCCTTCATGTGCCCTTGGGCTATAGTCAAGTTATGCTTCAGCTCATCCAATTTGGAATTGCACTCATCCATTTGTTGATTTACCTCTTCAACCAATGATGGATAGTCTGTAAACCTAAGTAGAGTAGGTGGATCTCTACCATATAAAGCCTTAAAAGGTGTCATTTTGGTTGAG
>NW_022195859.1:0-2212 GCF_008641045.1 Pistacia vera | reverse complement strand
AAAATCCACTCAAGATGATCAAGGTTTAGCTTTACACAATCAATCACTCTCTCCCAAGCCTCCAAAGTTGAAAAAGTGTTTTATAACACCTAATATATATGAAAATCAGAGTAAAGTTGCCTTTATATAGTTTTTAGGCAAAATGACATAATTGTAAATAATGGTCGCCAAAATTAGGGTTAAAAATGTGGAGTTTTTCAAAATATCGCAATTTGCATTGCAATGCACTTTGATTGCGCTACGGCTCACTTTAATCTCACCGCGGCGCACTTTAATTGCACTGCAGCATGACTCCAGGCAATTTCTCCTTCGACAAAAACCCTATCATGCCATGGCTTAAATGAATTGCGTCGTGACGCAATTTGGATTTTGTCAACTTTATGCCGCCGTGCGATCATTCTTCGCTGGGGCACAATTTCAGTTTCGTCGTCTTCACGCTACGGCTCAGATGCAAAATTTCACTCTTTTTTCATTCACCTTGATTTATCCACACTCGATAGGTCCAGGATGTCTGAACACCAACACAAGCACGAATAATCCATCTTTTTGCACCTGAATACTTGAAAACACGACAAAACCTGTGATTCTAGGAGGTAACAAAACAAATAATAAAACTCATCCTAAATAATGCATTACAATGAATTTCTTACAATTTCAACCTCAAATCACAAAATAAATCCACATTTTCAACACTCAACATATATATGCTTGTGAACTAGAGATTTCTCCGAGTGGATCTTCATCCCCTAAAGCAATCTTGTAATCTTAAACTATTGCACCAATAATCTATGACTTTAAGCGATCTTGTAAATATGTGTTGTACTTATGTTGTCAAATAATCCTTCTCAAATGCAATATCGCTTAAGTTATTTGAACATATCACTTTAGCAATAAGCATATAGATAAGCCTTGATCGTTTAAACGATAATTGACGTCGCTTAAGTGATCCGGTAAATTTGTGATGTAATTAGATTGTAAAATTATCCTTCTAAAATACAAGATTGCTTAAGCGGTCCAAACATATCACTTAAGCGATAAGCATATAGATAAGCCTTGTTCGCTTAAGTGATAACTGACGTTGCTTAAGCGATCAAGGCTAATTTGCTTCTTTTCTCTTGAATCTTGTGATGTTGTGAACATCCCAGGTTTACATTAATGTTAGTAATCTTCTTAAATGGCCTTAATATGTGTTAATGCAATTAGGTTGTCTAATAATCCTTCTAAAATACAGGATCGCTTAAGCGTTAATATATAGATAAGCCTTGATCGCTTAAGCGATAAATGACATTACTTAAGCGACAACCGATGCCACTTAAGCAATCAAGCCTATTTTTCTTCTTTTCTCCCAAACTTGTGATGTTCTGAACATCCCAAGATAACATTAACGTTAGTAATCTTCTTAAATGGCCATCATATGTGTTGATGTAATTAGGTTGTCAAATAATCCTTCTAAAATACAAGATCGGTTAAGTGATGTAAACGATCACTTAAGTGATGTAAACGATCGCTTAAACAATAACCATATAGATAAGCCTTGATCGCTTAAGTAATAACTGATGCTACTTAGGCAATCAAGGCTAATTTGCTTCTTTTCTCCTGAATCTTGTGATGTTGTGAACATTTGCATGAGAAATTATATTCAGTAATGTGGGTCAACTGTCTGTGCAATCATAACCATCCATATTTGTACATGAGGTATGTTTCTACGAACGTGTCACATTAGTGTGCTATGACATTCCTCCATGTATCATAGGATTGTTAGTGTCATATATCCTAGCTATTTTATTTTGATGTTGTGAGTGATAACTGATGTAGCTTAAGTGATCTGGTAAATTTTTGTTGTACTTAGTGTCAAAATCATCCTTCACAAATACAAGATCGCTTAAGCGATAACTATATAGATAAGCCTTGATCACTTAAGCGATAACCGATGTCGCTTAAGCAATCTAGTAAATTTGTGTTGTATTTAGTGTCAAAATCATCCTTCTCAAATACCAGATTGCTTAAGCGATGTAAACGCTCACTTAAGCGATAACCATATAGATAAGCCTTGATGGCTTAAGTGATAAGCGACGTAGCTTAAGTAATTTAGTAAATTTGTGTTGTACTTAGTGTCAGAATCATCCTTCTCAAATACCAAATCACTTAAGCGATGTAAACGCTCACTTAAATGATAACCATATAGATAAGCCTTGATCGCTTAAGCGATAAG
>NW_022195858.1:0-6929 GCF_008641045.1 Pistacia vera | reverse complement strand
TTTTTTTTGTAATAATGTATCAACAATTTTTGAGACTTGCATTGTGATTCAATCTAGGTATTTATCTTTCTTTTTGTTTTGATTTTTATTCCTTTTTGCTCGAGGACGAGCAAATCTTAAGTTTGGGGGTATTTGATAATCATATTTTACACTATGATTTTGCATTGAATTTTGACAAGATTTAGGATATTTTTCATATAATTTGGGTCATAATTGCTACCTAATTCTATTAACTTGCCTTTGCAGGCCTAAACGATGATTTTGAGCATAAATGACAGTTTTGAGTGTAAATTATGTCACTTGACCTTGAAAACTCGGAATGACCTGGATTAGAAGCTTTGGAAAGCTAAGAAGAAGAGCTATAACTTTCATGTTTTAGGTTTTTCCTAATTCTGACTGGACAAAGGTGAAAATTTGGCTTGAAGTCGTGAAAAGTACGCTGAGAACTAAAGAAAAACGTCTTTGGATGTGCGTCAGTATTTCTGCCATAACTTGAGCTGTAGACCTTGGATTGTGCGGATTCTTGAATGACTAGAAATATAATTGAAAGGAATACAATTCATATGTTCAACACCTTTCCAGATTCAGACTCTATCATGCTCAAATTTGGCCCGAAAGTTCCTCGTCGCTGCGAAACCTGCATCAGATGTAAAAATAAAATGACGCATTTTGGCTTGCTAGAGCTTCATCCTTAAGTGAGAGAGGTATAAATTAGAGCAAAAAGGTAAAGAAAAAGGAGCTTGGTTCGTCATTTGGGAGGCAGCTCATGGAAAGAGAAGATTATTGAAGATTTGAGCTTCAAATTAGAGAAGATTTCTCCATCTTTTGCTTGTTTTTCAATGATGAATCTTGATTCAGTTGGTTTTTGTTATTTTTTTCGTTTTTGAGTATGAACTGAGTTGTTTAGCTAGGATTTGATGTAACCTTAATACAATGATTCAAATTTATATGAATTGATTTACTTTGAGTTTTAATTTCATGATTGAGTGTTTATCTCTTTGCTTAATGACTTTTGGATGCTTGATCGCCATTCAAATATGTGTTGTTCACAATGAGACTGAGAAGTGATTTGTGATTGTGCCTTTTGGGATAAATACCGTAGATTAAGCAAACGCTAGAGATAGGTTTAGCGATCTATGAAATCTAGATAGAATTCCATAAAGCTTAAAAGACTTAAAACTATTAATCTTCATTTTGTTGGGTGCGAAAGCTTAATAGGGATAAGTAAGGAAATGTAGCCTGAGAAGGTATGTTTTATGACTTAGGGAATTCCATTTTCAATCAAGAAATTAGAACTTGGGTAATAGATTCTATGAATTCGATTAGCGTATCTAGGTGAAATCAACACCCTAGCATTTTTTAGCATTGTTTAAGTAGTTAAGTTGTTGGGTTTTGCTTTAATTTCATTATCATTCATTTCTATTTTGTTAATTTGTATTTAGTTTGTTAATTTTCCATCAATCCAATTTATTGTTGCTTCAATTAGGACTTAAAGTAGAGAAATCGGTACTTAGTAACACTATTCTCGTGGGAACGATACTCACTCATTACTTTATTACTTTGTGCGACTTTACATTTGCATGTTTATGAAATCACGCATCAACCATCTCTTCAAACAAGCTAAGGGATTTCTTCTACAAAAACATCATTTGCATGTTCAGAATCCCTTATACTGTCATCACCGATAATGGGAAATAGTTCAATTGTGAAGACTTCTAATCATTCTGTGAAGGCTCGACATAAGGAAAAGCTTTTCTGCCGTCTACAAGCCTCAAGCTAATGATCAAGTAAAAGCTGTTAATAAGGTGATCAAGTACACCCTCAAGAAAAAGCTTGACTCTCTTAAAGGAAAATGGGAAAACGAGCTGCTCGAAGCTTTATGGTCATACAGAACCATGGCCAGAAACTTGACAGGAGAGACCTTGTTCTCCCTTTCTTACGGATACGAGGCAATGGCCCCAATTGAAGTTGAGATCAACTCATTTCAACGAGAGGTCTTTAACGAAGAGTCTAACAAGGATCTTCTTCGTTTGAAGTTAGACTTGATTGAGGAACATTGAGCCAAGTCTCGGCTAAGAGTTGCCTCGTACCAATAGCGAGTGAAGAGATACTTCAACTCAAAAGTCAAGAATCAAGACTTCGGGGTAGGCAACCTAGTTGTAAGAAAGGTCATTCCCAATACACATAATGCAAACTCGGGGGCACTTAGGCCCAAATGGGAAGGTCCTTTCAGGATCTCAAAAAAGCTCGCACCAGGAACCTTTCACCTGGAACACCTTAGTGGTGAATTGCACTATGACCATGGAATGTTGAGCATCTACGAAGATACTATCAGTAAGAAACTCAAGTCCATTTTTTAATTCTCTACGTTTTCCCAATATTAGCAGTGTAAGGTCTCTTATGGCCAAATTTTGTTATCAATAAAGAGGTGTTACTCAGAATCTTCACTTGTTTATTATTTATTATTTATTTCAAGATTGCAAGATCAATGATAACATCTGAAATACTCAGAGTCAAGAGCTCCAAAAAAGGCAGCTTAGCGCTATAAGCCACTTCATAATTCAGACTCATCAAGGGAAAAAATTCCCTGACACGATGAAGTTAAAACTCGAAAACACTCAAGTAAAACACGTTAAGAGAAAGTCAATTGTAACTTGGCAACTGAAATGTGAGAGGCGACTAGCCATAACTCAGCGTTGTCACAAGAAATATTTTCTTATTTGTTCGACAAGCTCTTAAAGATACGATCTACGCTTAACTTGGAGCAAATTTGAATTAATAGACTAAGTTCAATTAAAACAATTAAAATGACTCCGCAAAAATAAAAAATATTGCTCGAAAAAAAATGGGAAAATTTCAATTTCATTAATTGGTTGATGTTCTATTAAAAAAAAAAAAAAATTCATGTTGTAGGAGCTGGAGTGTCTTCGGTAGCAGGAGCTTGAGGAGCTTCCTTTGATGGCTCATCCAGGGGAAGGTCACCAGCATCAACCGAAGGCAGAGCTAGCAAGGTCACCGGCATCCACCTTAACGTCTTTGTGGTTCTCCATTTCGATGAAGAGCTAAGCAAACACATCCAAGAAGTTGGCATCCAAGTCCAACTTAGTTTTTTTAGCCTCCGCAAGCTCAAAAGCTAGCTAATTGTTGGCACCTTGCTGCTATGCCAAGTCTTACTGTTGGGTAACCTCGATCTGAGAGAGTTTGTCAAGAAACTCTCCCTCTTTGACCTCGAGGACCTCGGCTTGCTCTTTCTTCAGCCACTCAAGCTCGGCACGTAGTGACCCATTCTTCTGCTCCACCACCTTAGCCCTAGCCAAGGCCTCTTCCTTAGCCTTCTCAGCCTTTGCCAACCCAGCACAGCGACCAAGCTACAATCTAAAAGGAGCTTGGTTGTTGTGCTGGCCTAAAGAGGAGAAAGCAGGTAGTAAATTTTTTTTTTTTTTTTAAAAAAAAGGAAGACCTCAAAACAAAGCAAAAAAAGCGAGCTACCAATACCTTGGTGACAAAGTCGCATATCTGAGCAAGCAGCTTATTGGGTGGGGGGTGGGGAGAATACTTGAGCAGCGCATATTGTTGCTTTGATACGAACTCCCTAATGGCAGAGGCTCCAATGCCTAAATGCTAAGGGATCTCACTGATTAGCTTGTCAAGCTCAACTTTAGTTGCCTCAACCCCCTCCACCTCGTCATGTTGCCGAGGCAAGCTTCCTCTACTCCCAATTTGAATGGCAGTCCAACCACCAAAGTGAACTTTTTCTTGGCCATGCTCAGTCGATTTCTTCTTTCCTAAGCCCTCTAGTTGCTCAGTCAGCTTCTTCTTCCCCGAGCCTTCCACTGGCTCTGTGTGTTTCTTCATCGAGCCCTTGTGGAGCTCGGGTGTATCTTTTTTGGCAACTGCTTTGGAAGTAGTTGCGGCTTCTTAGCACTTCCCCCGCACCCCCCCACCGCCCCCTACCAAAAAAAAAAAAAAAAACTCTCCACCAATTCGCTTGGGGGCTAACCGCAAGGAACCTGTCCCAGTTGCCCTGGCAAACCTATAGGCTACCTCTTCGTCAAAATTATCAACTATTTCTTGGTAGCTACGCAAACTGCCATCTTCCTCTTCAGGTTCTTCGGCTTGTCAACCCACATATCTACAAAGGAAAAAGAATTGTTAGCGACCTACTAAAGGAAAGACGTAAAAAAAAGCTTTTGAACACTTACCTTTTTCAAATATAGTATAAAATTTTTTGCAATGCACGATATCAAGTGAGCAAGCATGCTTACTTCCAAGAAGCTCGCTAAAATGTCAGAGCCACTCTTGGTGTGATGTGGTGACAAAGTGTTGTTTGATGTTTACTGCAAAACAAAGAAAATGTTAGGTTAGCTCAGTTGTCCAACCAAAAAACCTTTAGTTTTGTGCAAAGACCAATATACTTACTACCATCAGAGGCAAAAGTGCCAATCTCCCCAACTTCATAAAAGAAATATTAGGCGTCCCAATTTCCCAACTTTTTTGGGACTCCAACCAAACCATTCAAACTCATTTTCCTCGCTTTAGAAAGGTAATACATTTGGCCCTAGTTCTTCTTTCACCTATACAGGTGGACAAGCTCGTCCTCTGATAGCTTGCCTAACTCGGCTATTTGGTAAGCTATGTACATTCCCACAATTATTATATACGAGTTCCCCATGAGCTAGAAGGGAGCGATGCCGAATCTTCTCAATACGTCAGCAATAAAGAAATAAGGTAGGACGAACATTCCACACCTTAAGAGGATGTCAAAGATCGCCACCCAACCCCTAGGGGGATCTTTTCGAGAAATATTTCCCGAAGCCATGAATGGGAGTTGAGTCACATAAATATCCCTTATGTGCTCAAGATCCTCGACTCTAATAGAGGAACTCAACTCTTTCCTAAGTCTATGGACTAGTGAGCCCCTTGGTAGAGGAAGCTCGATAGAAGCTGCATCCGAAGAGCCCGTAGCATCGCTGTCTAAGCTCCTCACAATAATATCCTTGGAAACCTCTTTTGGGATCCTTCCTCCGAAAACAACCAAGGTCGTCTGGGAGCTAGCCTCGAAAAGGCAATCAATGTTGTGACTGCTAGATGAACACATTGTGGTAGCACACCTCTAGATACTTGAAACAGAAGTAACCAAGTGTCAGAGCTCAAACTCTTGGTGACTTATCCATCCTTGCTTTCATTTCAGGCACCCAGGATAGCTCACATCGCCTACAGATGCGAGCAAGCTATCAAGATTCAGGCAACCACTTCCCTAAACACTCCTAAAACCCAAACCAATGGGTCTACTCAAAAACTCTAAAAAAGCTAGCTTGGCCACGACCATGGTCACCCTCAACAACCACGAAAGCTCAAAGAAAGAAAAGAATGAGGACAAGAGCCTTACCAAAATATGAAACACAATGAGAACTCACCGGAAAGTCGCCATAAGTCGGAGGAAGCAACGACGGAGAAGAGAAGCAAATGATTTGGGGTGAAAATGATTTCTTGTAATTGTACAATTCTTGTGAAGAAAGCTCGTTTATATAGTGGTGAACATGGGAGACAAAAGGACAGGATTCAACCTAAACCATAGATCTGCGACGAATCTTAGACCTCCATTCATCGAGCAATCTGACCCTCTACGTGTCCACATGTTAATCATCCACAAAGGGCGATCAACCTTCAAAATTCTGTAATCATAACTATCGTCAAACGTTACCTCAACTTCATGCATAGGTAGTTGTAGTCGCCCACGCATGACGAAAAGTAACTGCAAAAGCCGACTACATTTAATGCGACACAACTGCGTGAAAATTACCTGCATGCCCTTCATTTCAAATTCCAAGTTGACCATGAATACCACAACAAAAGTTAAGTCTTGTTCACGTTTACTGAAGCTAAGGTTGACTCATGAAGCTCGACCAAATCTACAATCAGCACGCAACTTAAGAAGTTTAAGCTAAATGTCAAAGTGGGCAATTAGTCTTCAAAGCTCAAAACGAGCATTAAACACTAGGGGACAAATGTTGTGTGTGACTTTTCCATTAAGCTCAGAGAAGTTAGAAGCCCGCGAGGATATAGTTCAACCCAGAATTAGTTCGACTCAGCACTTGTCCAACCCAGCATAAGCTAGTCGCAGGCAACTTTGGCAATTGTTCGACAAACCACATATAAGCTCAAATCTCGGATATTTCGAAAGATATCACATCAACAGCAATGATGGCATGATCTTAGCACACAATCATGAGAATATCAGTCTCAATTTGAATTCGATTATAATCCTGATAATTTCTCTATTTCCTACAAACTTGTATTTAAACCCCCTCCATTCTAGAGAAACTTATTGTTATTCTTGTAATCCATCAAAAGCAACAAGACAACAATGGATGTAGGCTCAAATTCTAACTGGTCAAACCACTTTAAAAATTGTTTGTGTTCATTCCTTTATATGCATTTTACATTACTTTGTTGTTTTTCATTAAATCTCGCACATATCGATTCCGATTCCGCCAAGATCAACCGGATCACTCGGGTATATATATATATATAAGAAAAATATTTAAAAGCAATAAAATGTGTAACTTGTTTATCAACGTATTCCATTTTTTTGAATTCTATTCTAATATATATTATGGGCAATGAAACATCATAAGCAATAATAACAACGTAGGTTGGTTACTAAAAGTTCGATTTCACACAATGACCAATGGTCTGTAATATCCCACTTGAGGTACGTATTTAAGATTTGTTGTATTAGTTAAAAGTTTATTGTTTTAACTTAAATTGAGTTTGTATGTTGAGTTGGTTGAATTGTTGCCTTGAAAATAGGTTGAGTTTTGGTGAAGTTGGAAATCCAAACTTCGCCGGGGCGAAGAAGGACCTTCGCCGCGGCGAAAAGGAGAAGTTGCACTACGGGTAGGTTCTGCCCTATTTCGCCGAGGCGA
>NW_022195857.1:0-1420 GCF_008641045.1 Pistacia vera | reverse complement strand
CGTTAATGGCAGGAGGAAGAAGAAGAAGGTGTTTGGGTTTGTTTGCAAGATTTTTGACTCTTTGGAGACTTATTATAATTTTTAAAAGATTACACAATTATTCATTAATCCTAATTAACCCCCTAATTATGTTTAATTAAGCTTAATAAAAAACAAGGCCATTTAGTTAAAATTTACAAACTCTATAGCCTTTTAATTAAATTTTAAGTTAAAATGGTGTTTTAATAAAATGCCCCTTGGTGACAAGGGGAAGTTGCCGTGATATTGGTTTTGTTACAACACTATTAGTTTTATTTTGGACAATGTTCTAAAAACCGGATCGGAGTATGACCCGTTCAAGGGTCTGGTTTCCAGTTTGACCGACTGGATGGTCGGTTGGACTGTATGGTCGGTTGGACTGTATTCTGTAAAATTACTTTTAGTCTCTAAAGGTTTGAAATTCATCAAAAACACCCCTACAATACTCCCTTAAGGTTTGAAATCTATCTAAAACACCCTTGTCGCGCAAAGAAACTAGTGAGTGGTGGCTGCAGCGACAATCGACGACCAATCGAAGTTGGAATCATGGGGCTTTTGATGTATAGGTTCCGGCGAATCTGATGGTGGTGCTAAGGAGTTCCATCGGCGCTAGAACTCGTCGAAATCAACAAAAGAAGCCTGACAGTCGCGTGAACTTCAGGTGGACGGCGAGCGATGAAGGTTGGACGACGGCGACTGAAAATGGCTAGGTTTTGTCGTGGAGATGCCGTCACGTTGAATGGTAGTGTTTTCTCCGTCGAATGATGCCGGAATCCAGCGGGATTGAGCAGCGATTGGACCGCGACTCGACAGTATTCCGGTGCTCAATCCGATTTAACACAAAATAGCGGTTTTTATGAGATACCGGACCGAAAACTCCGTCGGCTCCCTGTCGAACCGATCTGACCGGATGGTCCAGTCCGGTTTTCAGAATATTGATTTTGGAAACTTAACGAGTTAAGATAGCATATTCTTTTATTAATTATCATATAAAACCTAGGAGTGAGCATGAAAATAGGTTCTATCTGGAATTGGTGGGTACTTGGGGTTTCAGTTTCGATTTCGGGTAGGAATCGGAATCGAAACCTGGAATAGGGTACCCTGCTAGGAATTGGTAACAAGGTACCTTACAAGGAACCAAGAAAAGAATTGTGATTTGTAGATAACTTGTATACAACATTAGCGGGTTTTAATAAATTTTACCCCTAGACTATATACATAACTAGTTAACATTTTGGTTTTAGATTTTGGATATGAAGAAGCTATGAATAATTTTAGTATATAGTCTTACACTATATATTAAAACTAAGACTATATATTAAAATTATTTGAAATATTGAAATTAATTAATAAGGAAAAAATTATATTGTTATAGAATATTTAAACAAATGGGGGTGTATTT
>NW_022195856.1:0-1319 GCF_008641045.1 Pistacia vera | reverse complement strand
AAACTATTTATACAAACTATTCCCTACAAATTGAGGTTGCAACCACGCATGTTCCCATTGTAATCTCTTTTCATTATTTAATTTATTTTTATTTTAACATCATTCATTCATCTTAAAATACGTGAGTTTGTATAAACGAGTTTTTAATGGTCAATTATTATTTTTTCATTTCATATTAAAGTCTGTCAATTATTATTTTTTCATTTCATATTAAAGTCTCATTAATCTTTTTACAAATTTAATATTACACAATTACACTAATTAGTCCCAATTTTGAAGCCTTAATCATATATCCAAAAAACTATTCTAATAAGTAAAGATTATTTGATTCGCACCCTTGTTAATCTTATTTATTAAATAGAATGAAATTAATGCTTATATATCTTTTTCTTATATTCAAAAATTTTAAGTTATGAATCTCCATCCTCCACCTTTTCTTATGAACATATATACTTAAATTTTTTTGTTTTTAGGGAAAACATAATGACAATTAATCTTATGCATTAGAAGATTTAAAAATAGTAACAATATTTGCTAGAGATGTATGTTTATTAAGAGTGTTGAATATTTAAAAATGAATTGTTTCTTATATAGGAAACTATTCTTTAAATATTTTCCCCAACTTTTGATTTTGATTATAAATTGCTTCTTCTCTAATTTGAAAAACAATATCCAAACCATTCATTTGTAATTACTTCACTTCATCATGTGTAGTGATTTATCAAAATTTTCAAACTCCAACACACGCAAATCTAATTAACGTTTGTACGTCATTCAAAGTTCACGTAATCGACAACCGAACTTTAAACAATTTGGTTGTACATTGTCATTCCAATAACGATGATCTCGGAGTGCAAGAACTTACATTTAAATTGATCAAAATGTAGACGATCCTAAGAAATTTTGGTGTGACATGAAGAAGTTTGGATTACAGCTTAGTAAAACTAGATGTTTTTACTCAGAGTTTTGGAACAAAATATTGTTGTAGTACCAAGAACTGTTATTGGTTTGGTAAAGATGACGCATTTTTGCAGAAATAGTAATAATGAAAATACTTATGAGCTTTGAAGTTTTCTGTGTTTTTTGTTTTTGTTTTTGTTTTTGTATTTTTTTAAATTTTTACATTTCATATTATAAGTCCCGTTAATCCTTCAAGAAATTTGATTTTACACCAATTAACAAAAATATTGAAAACCTTAATTACCCAAAAAGCTATGCTAATTTTAGAAAATTTATCAAACTATATGAATGAAAAGTAAGCTTTCTCTAATAAGTTTATGAAATTTTTCCAATAGTCTAGAACTGAAAATGTCAATAAC
>NW_022195855.1:190872-193431 GCF_008641045.1 Pistacia vera | reverse complement strand
TTATTAATTATTATTATGATGATCATGAAACTATATACTCTCTCTGTTTTTTCATTAATGTTGTTAAAGGATATTAACTTTTTTCAAAATAAATAACTTGTCTTTTCTCTTTCAATGTTTCTTTGACCCACGTCTCTATTCTCTATTTTGTCTCTCATTTTGTCTCTCCATTTTTTTCTATGTCCCACATCTCCTCTCTCTCTCTCTCTCTCTCTCTCTCTCTCTCTTTATCTATCTCTTTCCCTCATCTCCTCTTTACCCACATCTCCATTCTCTACTTTGCCCCACATCTCCTCTCTCTCTCTCTCTTTATCTATCTCTTCCCCTCATCTTTTCTCTTCCATGTTTTCCATCACCCACATCTCCTTTCTCTACTCTGCAACTCATCTTCTCTCTCCACTTTTTTTTTTTTTTATAGCCCACATATTCTCTCTCTTTCAATATTTCAAACGTGTGTAGTGGGAAAAACAAAATTTTCCCACCTATAATATCAGAGGAAAAAGTAAATTTAAGGAGAGATAAAATTGATTCATTAAAAATTTTGCAGAGATTTAAAACGACAGTTATATGGAAATAGAATAAAAATGGGATAGTTGTGGCCGCTTTCACTACCTATTGTGGTGACGCCTAGGATTCCTAAATAATATGTTCACGTCACATCTAATTTATCTTGACTATGAGGTATATAAGGGAGTGTTTGTCTGAGCTTATGAAAATTAGTTTATAAGTAACAATTGCTTATAAGCCAATTTTAGCTTATAAGCATTTGAAATTTTAAGCAATTACGTGTTTGGTTAAAGTACTTATAAGTTACTGACAAGTAGTTGATATGTTTGGTAAAATATGACTTATAAGTATATTTTATTATAAAATGACTAAAAAGGGTACTACATTAAATAAGAGTGTACTATGAAATTTTAAAATTAAACAAGGATAATTTGGTAATATACTTGGTCAAACTAGCTTATAAGCAGAGTGCTTGTAAGCCAAAAAAAAAAGTACCTCTCCCCCAACTTATTTTTTTTTGCTTATAAGCTCAAAAATGTTATAAACAAACAGGTCAGCTTAATTTTAGAACTTATAAGCTAGTTTGACCAGCTTATAAGCTTAGACAAACACCCCTAAATTTATAAATATTATAATGCAAAGACCAAAGAAATCATTTAATTTGAAAATATTAATATTTAAACTATAAAGTGATGTTGTATAAACAAATTATATTTGAAAAATAACACTGAAAGATTAAGATTGCTAAACCCATATTATATTGTACAAAGTTTAAATTTCGAGAAATATCTCACCGCTTATATAAATTATAAGGACCATATATGTAGCTTAATTTGTTGCCCAATAAATAAATACTTAAGTATTAGCCTTTCCATTTTCCATATCAATCCAGTTTTCTCTATATTAGTTTTCACAACACCTTCCACTGGATGATTTCACTGGATGGTTTAATTGTAAAAGAGCAAAATAAGGTTTTATAAATTTTTAAGTTTGAGTCTTTCTAGACATTAATCTGGATAACTACTGAAACTCTTAACCAGTCGACAGTTTCAGAATCTCAGAGAATTAATTGAGATACACATAAACTGACCTAGACACCGTCAATGATAACACAAAAAAAGAAAAAAAAAAATAAGAGTAATTATTAGAACTCTTACTGGACCGACAGTTACAAAACCTCTAAGTATTAATTGAAGTATACGATAAGTGGGTTCGAATATCATTGATAAATAAATAAAAAAACTTCCATGCTATTTCTTTTTCTCCTCTTTGTATATACGCTAAATTACAAATATTTTTGTTAAAAAAATCACTGACTTAAGCGTCAGAGAGGACGGCAAGCCAATAAACACAAGCTTACATTCAACTAGCATTAAAACTAGTGGTGAAAAAAAAGAAAAAGAAAATCGAACTGAATCGGAAAACCAAACCGAAAAGTCGGTTTCGATTTAAAAATTCTTTAAGCTGATTTCGTGGTTCGATTACTGGTTCAAGAAATTATGAAAATCGGTTTTCTAAACCAGTTTTTATTAAAAATCCTAAATGATAAAATGTGAGTAATTTCAACCTAAACCCTAAGTTTCAAACATCTGCCTCTCTTTCAACTCTTTCTGTCGATTGCCTCCTTTCTTCCTTTTGACTTTCACAACCAGTCATCGCCGTTGCCCGCCGGTCCTCACTCCTTCAATCGTCAGCTTCTTCAAAGCTTACGCCTTATGCCGTCTGCGATCTGCTGATTCAGCAAAGTAAACATCTCTCTTTTGATTCGTCTCTTTAGGATCCAAATACAAGAAGGTAAGAAAATACCACAAAAAATAAGGACTTTCACGTTTAAACTGACTATAGTTGAAAAAATCTTCTCTGTCAATCTTGTGTGAATTTGTTGTGTGGAGTTGCTCGTCTTTGTGGAGAAGAAAATGAAATGATTTTGGAATAAGAAGAATGGTTCAAACTAAATGTAAAGGAACAACAATGAATGGCAAAACTTGTAAATATAACATCAAGAAGTCTTTCAAGTAAAAGATTGTCCACGTGTTAATTATCAATTTAAAG
>NW_022195855.1:0-189641 GCF_008641045.1 Pistacia vera | reverse complement strand
TATAAATAATGTATAAATCTAGATAACATTAAAGTACGTTAAAAATTTAAAAAATTACCCGAGTCCATGGTTAGCAAAATAAGGCAAATGAGAGATCAAGGTATCGTCTATATCAAAGATCCATATGTCGTTGCCGTCGCCAGCGAGCTTCAGGCTTTTAGCGTAGCGAAGGGCCTCCTTAGCGACGGCTCTCGAGTCTCTCATGTACTGACTGTGATGGCCTAACATGTAATGCTTCAAGTTCAAGTAATTTTTATGTTTAGGAACTGTGTTTGTTCGCATAATTTTATAAGTCCCCACGACCCAACTCAGGTATGAAAAACCCAGGGACGTTGCTACAAGTGTGGCTAGAACAAAAAAGAATGAAAACATTTTCATGATATATAGCTGTATATTAGTGTTTCTGAAATCTGAAGAAGAGATTTGAACAGTTTTTGATACATTGATTTGCATAATTTGCCTACTTTATATAGGCTAATTAAGCTTTGTATGGTGACTTCATAGTCATAGATGACCTACCAGATTACCTTATTTAGGAACATTAAATTCTATGTCTTGATTCTTGCCGATTGAGTTTTGCCAAAACGAGAAACTTTTCCGTAGAGTGGATACATTGTATTACTTGAAACCCATGTCCAATGTTTTTAAATCCGGCCCGGGTCAAGGGGACGGTTCCCAGGTTGACCGGTCTGATCAGTTGGACCGGCGATTGTTATATCCTGTAGTTTTGAAATATAGCAAACACACCCCTGAGAAATTACGCATCAGTCTCTATAGATTTGAAATCCGACAAAAACACCCCTACGATCTGACCAAATCCAAATTATATGGGTTTTTTTAATCTTTGATCTACAAATTTCCACCGGTCCATTTCTTTTTCCCTTTTTCAATTCCCACAAACTTACCCTAGCAGACAAAACCCACAACTCAAACTTATCTGAGCGGCAAGAGGTGTTGCGGTTGTGCGGCAAGAGGTGTTGCGGTTGTGCGACAAAACGTGCTGGGCTTTTGAGGCTACAGATTGACGGTCGACTGGTTGGGCGACGGCAACACACCAGGGAGAGTGGTGTTGGGATGTTGGGCTTGGGCGGGGAGAACGTGCGATGCTGCCTTTTGTGTATATATATATATATATACACGTGTTTATTAATTATATATATGAATCCTATATTATGATCAGTGATTTACAAAAAAGAATTAAAGTGAAAAAAGCTCAAATAAATGTGCAGTGTAATTTTCACATGCTGCAGAATTATTTATTGAGGCTACCGTAATTTTTGTTTTTATTAGAATGATCTCCATCACATAGGTGGGATAATAATATTATACAAAATTAGATGCAAAAAAAATCAGCTGATTATGAAAATCACAAACCATAGCTGGTCCTCCAACTCCTATTTAATTGATGGAAAACTCTGATCATTTGTACAGTCTGAGTTCAGTCACACGACAAAAAATTAAAGCACAAATGAAAAAGACCAACAAAAACTAGAAAAAAAAAAAAAAAAACCTTCAAAGAATAATTTTAAATAATAATTAAATGTTATCTAAAAAAGTTGTTTTGTAAGTTTTATTTAAAAAAAATATATATTTTTTCTATGTAAAATGCAATTATAAAAAATTAAAATTAAAGTTCTTAATAATAATAAAAAAAAAACTTCCAAGTTCCAATATTTTTTTATTTTTTATTTTTTCTTAAGAATAAGTATGGCTTCTATTAGTATTGGAAGAGATAATGTCCTTATCAAGACAAATGTTAACCAAAACACTTTCATTTATCAATCAAACAAACCAGTCCCACTAATTGACTGGATTTCTTTTCACCAACTCAAATCAGGAAATCACTACACAAATAATATTCGACTACAACTCCATTCAACATATGTTATGCATACGCATGATATACAATTAATCAACCCGTAACCAATATGAATTCTATTACAAGTCACCAATCCAACACACTCGAAATAATAAACATACTACAAAAAGGCACTCCCACAACCAACCAACACAATTTTTTCATTCATCCAGACACAAAAAGTAGAAAATATGCAAAAGTCATGCCGATGCATAATTATATATACAAACATACACGTAATACAATGGGGTGCAGGGGTTACATTTATGCCTAATACATAATTTTAGATTTAGATATTAAAATTTATTATTATTAAAACATAAATGTATATTGAAAATCTCTTTTGGGAGATATAACAATATATGATAATTAAACTTAGTTGATGTAATTTTCTTAATTGGTAATCAAATGTACTTCGTTAGACATGTTCGTTATCTTTGAATGTACTAAACACACTTAATCAAGTACATTAATTAACCTCAGTGATGTTTATAATTATAGGGTTAACTAATCTACTACTGTAGGATCCTTAACTATCCTACAATTTATGAATTTCAAATTATTCATGTCAAATACATCATGTCATCTCACTAAAGCATCTAATGATCTTGAGTAATTGAATCTAAATTAGTTTGATATCTATGGGATAATCATTCTAATTTGGCCACTTTCGTGACTAACAAATTATACGTAATATAGTTATCAAACTTAAATAATAACTATAATTATATCCTAAGTGACATTCTATCTTTCTCTAAAGAAAATTATACTTTATAAACCTATACACATCCTTCACGTGCCCTCATGCACCCTGACGCCCTACCACGCACTGCCACATGCCCTCACGCGCCAGACACATGTCGTCACATATTGTCGTGCATTGTCACATGTTGGGCATGTGCTCTCACATGTTGGGCACATGCCCTCACGAGTCGATTAGCCCTTTTTGCCCTTTGACTAGTTTAGTCAATGGGCTGGACTGGTTTGACCCGTTGATCGGTTTGAACTATTGACGTTTGGCCGGATCAGTTTCACTCGTTTATACTTAATGAGTTGGGCTTTTATGGATTATTCTTAATGGGTTTGGGTTTGGGTTTGAATTGGGCTCTGGCTCACTTAATAAACGGCTTGGGCTTTTTTATTTGGGTTTTATAAACTTTTAAAAAAAAAAGGCTTTAAAAATGATCTGGATCAACTAAAGAAATAGTGTTATTATATGGGTCAATGTTTGACCCAAACTTTTGGAAATTTTATTGAAAACATGTCTGGAAAATCATGTTTCAACATCAGAACAATTCGATTCCATTCAACTTTCCAACCATTTAAGAGATTTACAAATCCAATCTAATTTGACAGTCATCTTATTTGTCAATTTCCAAACCCAATCTAATTTTTTTATACCATAAGAACCCTAATATATAAAAAATTAATTTAATGAAAAATACATCAGCTTCTAAACCTGGATTTACTCTAATACCACAGGTAAAAAAAAACTTAATATCAATTTCATCAATGACAAAGAATTAGTAATATAATCATATTTATATGCCTTAAATTGTATAAACATAAATCTTAATATCGGAAACTTAATGAATTTTTACTATTTATTAAAGAAGTAATACATACCTAGTTTCATGATTAAATTTCTTGATGATGTGAAAGAAAGTAGTGTATTTTCTCCCTTTGTTCCCTTTCTGTCAATTTCTTTTGCTGATAAAGAAAAACATATATTAAGGAATAGAGAGAGAAAACCCATTTTACATAGCATGCAGCTTTATTAATTGCCAAATTGCAGTTCTTTTATTAATGGTAATAACCTCTCATTCACAAGTAAATGACCGTCATGCCCTTTAGCTAATTTAATTATTTCAAAACAACCATGTGCCACCTTATGTGAATTAAAACATTTCCAACATCATGGTCAATATATATTCATCATGTAGGTGGAATATATATAAGAAAATTAGATGAATTTTGGGATACTAGAAGATATCTGAAAATGACAAAACTTAGGTGGTCTAACTTTTAATTTACTGAGAAGTTTAATTTATTGAAATAATTTTACAAAAGTAAAGCTTGGTTTATACATGTTGTGTCCTTGCCGCTTGGCTCAAACAATAATAAACTTAGCCAAAAAGTCAAATATTAAAAATTCAAAAAAGAAAAAATAGTTAACCTCACCTAAAAAGTTATGAATAATGCTATAAAATTGTTTAAAGTTAAATAATCTTAATATTTATTTATAATGTCATTAATATCACATCACTATTATTTATAATGTTTTTCATTTTTACTAATTAACATAAAAAACTAATATTCCTAATTAATTAAATAAATAAAGAAAAAAATATATCTTTATACTTGGACTTAGAGATGGCAATGGGCCCGATATTTTCGGGTACCTGGCCCGACCCAAAAGAGGCGGGTTTTACCCGAGGTTGGCGGGCTTGGGCTTGGGCCTGGGCTTGATTTTAAGGCCCGACCTCGGGTACGGGCTGGGCATAGGTATATCTTTAGGCTCGACCCGGCCTAGCCCGTCCCCAAAAAATTTTAGTATTAATTTTACTAATTTACCCTTATACTATATATTTAATTGCAATATTATCCTATATATATATATATATCCATTTTTCCCAAACTCTAACCTCAATTTTCATCCCATATTGAAGGTTTAACCTGTTAAAATTGCCTTTAAATGAGTTAGATGGGTTTGGTTCAACTTATAAAAGTGGATTTCACCATAACATATTATGCACAGCTGAAAAGTTAGTATAATCAAATATTATGAAGTTTTAATTGTTCACTTATTGCTTAAATTATTTGCAGAAATAGCTTCAATTAATATTTAAAAATTATTTCTAAAATTAAAAATATAAAAAAGAAAATTTGAAATTTATTAATATTTAAAAATAAACATTATTAAAAAAGGCGGGCTTGGGCCGGGCCTGCGGTTATAAAAAACCCGTCGGGTCGGGTTTGGGCTTTGCCTATCATACTCGTAGTGGGCTTGGGCCGGGCTTGGGTCTGTGTTATGAGGCCGGGCTTGGGCTTGGGCTTGGGCCAAGGGGTACCCGGTCCCGGCCCGGCCCATTGCCATCACTACTTGAACTAATAAATAATCGAATAAAGATTTTGAATTAACTAATTTTAATTTGTAATAAACTAATTAAGAAATAAACTATTTAAGGGTATTTCCCGTGATATCGGACCATTGATCACCTATGTTTCCAATAATTCTGTATCCATCAATCTCCTCGAGCTTTCTTCTTTCATTTGATTTGAATTTCACATTTTATAGCTTTGATGGAGACTCTGATCCCCTGCACCCAAAAAAATATATTAGAGGAATCCAAATACAAAATCAAATAAAATTTCAATTTAGAAATATATATACTTACTTGAGGATAAGTTTCTCCCATTTGGTGTACCCAGATTTCTTTAGATTGATTTCTGTAGCATCTTTCAAGCTTTCAGATTTTCCTGTGAGGAAGGCAACCTTTATCTCAAGACGCAATAACTCATTGTACAACTTAAGACTCGCCGGCACAGCTGGTGCATCGCTTTCCTCAAACCATTCCTTCATCGATGTCGTGTCCCTCGGCTCAGTCCTGAGATATTAATTTTCACACCATATCAATATAAAATAAATTGTAGTAATTAGAATTATATATATAACATTATTCTAACATAATCTTGATAAAAAAATATAATTATGAGTAGGTACCCATATCCCATTTGAGCCAAAAGAGGCAAATTAGAGAGAGTGGTCTCATCTAAGTCAAAGACCAGATGTTCTTGCCGTCCTGGGTGAGGTTCAGGCAAACTTTAGAGAGTGGTCTCATCATCCAAAGTTTTATACGACTAATTCTTGGTCACTCAACCACCCGGAATTTCTAGTCATTAATTAGAATATTGAAGACTAGACATTTATCTATGCCGAATCTTCGAATATTTTTCTAAGTTTAATATCAATTGTTGACATTGTTATAATCTCAAACAACAGTAAACAAATCTAGGCTGAGATGTGAAGGAATATATAGGTAATAATGTATGATAATAATTCAACTTAAATTAATTATTTTATGATTACGTACCCGTATCCATGCTTAGCATAGTAAGGCAAATTAGAGAGTGTTGTTTCATCTATGTCAAAGACCCAAATGTCCTTGCCGTCGCCGTCGAGTTTCAGGTTTCTAGCGTAGCGTAAAGCTAGATCAATAATGACGGCCGAATCTTTCTTGTATTGGTCACCTGACACGTATTGCTCCACGTAGTTTTCACACTCTTTTGGAACAGTTTCGAATCCGACAGTGTCGTTAGTTTCCATGGCAAGGTGCCAGCTCGGGCATGACAAGCTCGGAATATCGTATTTTCTGGCGTCGGATTGCGGCAGGAGAAGGTGGATATGATCACCTTGGGCTGGGATGTTGCTACAAGTGTAGCTAGGAATAATAAGAGCAGTGGGAACATTGGCAATAATATTGTTTTTGTAGAGAAGGGAAATATTTTAGAGTTGATACTTTAATTTGTTGCCAATTTGCCTCCTTTTCATAGCCTCTTTCTTGTGTAATGACCTCTTTCTTTATAATTTCTAAAAACCTGCGACTTTGACCATAACCTTATAACGCATATGATATGCATGGTGTATTAAATATATACTCCAAAGATCGATATATATATATCTTATATAATATTTATTTAGAAGATACAGATCTACATTTTGGTTGAGTTCTCACAATTTCTTTCCATATTTTATAAGATTTATGTCTTTTTATTTTACATTGATTCGAAGGGTTAGAGAATATAACTGCCTGAAACTGGTGAGTGGTGATCGATTGATTAAATCACCAAATTGATGAATAAGTAAAATGGAAAGTGCATCTTGATCCTTTGAAGTGGAGCTTTTGGGATGATACTTAATTTTGCCAGTTTCTTTGTCATTTCTCTTGTTTCCAAGTTCACAAGAATCAATGAATATCGAGAAAAGAGGGTAATATAAAATTAAGTTCACATTGAGATAGCCAGATAGGCACCACATGAGTAAGAACAGGGGGTGTTTTTTAGATCATTTGTGTGATTAATTAAATAGTTAAGTCGATGGATGTATCAAAAACGTTTTTAATCATGCATGTGAGTACGTAATCTGTTAGTTTGCAGGATACGGCAATGAAAACGCTAACTTTGACATCAAGAGGTGTGATTTTCAAAAACTTAATTTAAATTTAAATTTGTATGAGTTAGAGCTTCTAATTTTAGTTTTTTTTTTTTTTTTTTTTTTTTTTTTGGTTTAATAAAATAGGTAATATGAAAGTGATGGATACACTGAACCACGTACAAAATGTTGTGTTGTCCTATGGTAATGATTATATTGCGTATGTTTTGAAGAGGGTTAAAAACTCATAATAAGGGGTAAAGACGTGAATTAAACTACAGTACAATTGTAAAAAGCTTATAATAAATAATATATTGGATATATATTATAAAAAAAATATGAGTATTTATTTATAATACTCTTTATAAATAATATATTTATGATTGTGTTTAACAATATGGAATAAATTAGTGTAAAACAAAACTAAGAAAATTTATTAATGAACAAGTTATTAAGCCAACACAAATAATAACACCTTCAAATTAAACTACAATAAAATTCTTATTAATAAAATGTTCAAATATTTATCTAGCTTTTATAGTAAAATATCATAACTTTTATTATAATTTCATTTTTATGTTTCGACCTCTTAAAATAATGCATCAAAATATAGATTTTTGATATTTGTCTTTTTTTTTCCTAACTTCAATATTTTGATGTGACTTATCTGTAGGTAGTCTAATAGTTAAAACGAAGTGGGGATAGTGTGGATAAGTACATAGTCTTAGGTTTGATTTTCCATCTGAGCATTCGCAATTTAAGTGAGAGGTTGTGGCGATGGGTTGTAAGCTAGCCCTTAGAAACATGGGCGGATCCAGCCCACTTGGCCCACCCTCAATTTTTTTTTCTTTAATATTAATATATATAATTTTTGGATTTTGGCTCACCCTAACAAAAATATTAATATATAATTAGTTTTTATTTTGGCCCACTCTAAAAAAAATTTCTGAATCCGCCACTGCTTAGAAATATATATAGTAAGAAGTATTGAAATCCAAAACAATTGACAATAATTAGTTTGACAAACAAATTTTAGAAATGATATTTATTTTATAAAATATGTAAAAAAATATACAAACTTTCTTCATTTTGTTCTTTGTACAATTAAATAATAGATATAAAATTCATTATATAATTTATTAAATGTATGTGTGGGATTTTTTTTTTGCAAAAACTAAGAATTTAATTTTATATATTTGAATATTTGATGAATTTAAAAGTAAAGTCCATATATATATTTGATAATTTTTCAAAGTCAATGAAGGTCAATGACCCTCCTTGACCCCCCCTCCCTCCGTCCATGTGGTCTTGTATAGGCTTTTGTCTCGTCCTAACCCACTGCTTGTCCGATGGTAAGATGTGTTTTGGAAGATAGTGTTTTTGTATAACTCTTTAATCTTGGTTAAACTTTTATTTTTGATTCTATATTAGGAGTTTGTCCTGTGGTAGATTGATTGCCTTTTATAGGCCACTGTATACATTATTTTTCCTTTTCTATTTAAAGCTTAATTACCAAAAGAAAAAGAAAATACTAAATGATGTGTGTTAAATCAGAAATTCAAGATTATTACAAGCACTTATATTGAACAATAGAGCTTGTTGACTAGAAAAAATATTTGTTTAATAATTCATCTAATTGTAGTATTAAATGAATGCATCATGGATTCATGGGAGAATCTTGAAGCGATCAGCCCCATATGAAGAGAAAATCTTAACAGTTGGTATGAAAAAAAATTAATTCAAGCAGACGAGCTCTAAAATATATTTTCTATAGTTATAAAGTGATGTTATTTGACCCCATCGTTTATCTTTATAAACCCTATTTCTAAGTTTATCCTTTTAAATTTTTTAAAAAACATATCTAAATGTCTAAATAAACCCAGTCCATTTATAAATATTCTCACCATTCATATTATATTTTCTCTTTATATATACTATTATCTTTTATCTTCAATTAATATCAATCAAACATATAATCGGTTGCACACTTTGTTAAGTTTCAATCATGATTCATATGACATATTTTCTTAAAAAAGAAAAATAAAAGAATAAAAAATATATAAATATATAAATCTGATAAATGTACAAATACAATTGAAATTAGAAATAATAAAAAAGGATAAAAAATAAACCCAAAAAATATAATATTACGTACTATTAAGCAAACTCGTTCAGTCATGATCTATATTATTTTGGATTTACGATGTAGAAAGTAAAATAAAAAAATTTAAATTAATAGCAAAAGATTCATTCTAGATGAGTTGTGCATAAATACAGTAATACTACATATACATAATTTTCATACAACATTATGTGACAAGATATGATTGGTTAATTTAAAGTTAAAATTAAACTTTCATATAATCATATGTTGTATGAGAAATGTTGTATGAAAAATGTTGTAAGAGAATAATGTATGTGTAATATTATTCAAATACTTTTATCTTCCTTAATAATTTTTATAAAGGATAAAACTATAATAAAGAAGGAAATAATAATCGGAGTCTAGTAAGATAAAATGCGAAGAGCCAATAGCATCACTCAGTTGCAATAGCTAAAGTTTAACCATCAAAGTGTTCGATTTATATAGGTAGCTTATTTTGACCATCAAAGTGTTCGATATTTGAGGCGCAAATACATATTTTATTTTTATTTTTATTTAATATTATGTACTAAAATCACATGGTAAATGAGTCTTATATTATATAAGTTAGAAGATAGAAAATATTTTTACATTTATTTAATACAATTGATTTAGACAGATTTTCCATACCAAACGTCGCACATGTTAAAAGAATCTTTACCTTATTAGTTAATAAACTAGCCAGATAAGTTCAAATAATAGAAGATTGAAAATATTTGTTAGAGTAAACGACATGTTCCCACCCAAGGTTTCCTAAATCTATAAGTTCCCACCCCTAATTTCATATATTCCATATTCCCATTATTAAATTAATATCATTAGTGACCGTTAAATTCTAACATATATACCGAAGGTGTTATTATTAAACTGCCCTCCTATCTTCTACTTCTTCATCTCTCCCTCCTCCCGTCATCTTCTTGTTCATCTCGCCCTCCTCCTCCTGTATTCATCTTCTTCATCTTCCCATCCAACCATTCAAGACCTTTAAGTAACCAATTCAAGACTTAAAACACAAACAAGATCTAAAGATAGATGACATTTATAGTGAAATTTGATATATAAAAGGTTAAGACTCCTCATCCCATAGATCTTCAAGGGTCTTGAAATTTAATTCATAAGAAAACACAAGAAAATTTTGATGTGGATAAACCTCTTCAATGTGAAGAGAGTAAAAAACCATGAGAATCTAAAGATTCACTTAAATCCAATATAATCAAAAGAGTTTACAGCAATTACAATCCACTAAAAATATTTCACACAAATTTAAAACTCAATCACAACTCTGAAACAAATAAAATACATAAATGTTTATAAAGAGATGGATTAAAATCGCCAGAGAAGCAATCAAACTTCAAGCTGTATAACTCCAAATCCAACCATTAAAATCAAAACTCAACAGTCTAGATTAAAATTTTAACAAAACGTTTCCTCATTTACTCATCAACCAAACAGACTGTTAATTGTGAAGCCATTAAATGTTGCCATATGGATTAACACCATGCGTTGCCGTTTTGGTCCTTTATTGTTTGCAATCCTGATCGTCAATCTGTGACTAATCCAATGGTTATCACTCCACTTGTTGGTCAACGGTATATAAGCGTGTGATTTTTCAGCTTTTAAAGAACACATGTCGCTCTTCTTCGATTAAAAACTTTCTCTTTGCTAAGGTTCATCTGTACACTCTAAATCTTGTAATCCATTGTGCAATCTGTTGAATCGTGGTTAGAAGGTTGTGTTCCCTTCAAGGGTAGAGAAGCTAGGATAGTTTTCTCTTAGGATTAAGGGTTATTGTGGTTGATTTGAGTGATTAGTCTGTATAGAGGGTTTTGCGATTGTTTGGTTGTGATTGTACTCTGTTAACTCTCAATAATCCTAGTGCAGTGAGTCTTAGTATTCTAGAGCTCAACGTGGACGCAGTTTGTTCAATCTTGAACAAGTGAACCATGGTAAAATCGTGTTCTTGATTGGTTTTGTGTATGATGTTAAAGATATAATTGATATTTAGGCTCTAATCGTAACAAGACTATAAAAGATATACTTGAATAACAAAAAAAAAAAAAAAAAAAAAAATTAGAATTCAGAGCAATATTACTAAACAAAAAGGAGGTAAAAAAACAGCAAAAGTTTGTCTCATTTTCTCATCAATCTAACAGACTAAAAAGTAAAAAGACCATAACAAATTAAAATAAAAAACCGTAGTATTAAGAGAAAAATACAAAACAAAAAGACTATAAAAAAAATGAACAAAACTTAGCCTCATTATCTCATCAACCTAACTGACTAATTTAATCAAATAAAATAAAAACCGTAGAATTAAGAGCAAATTACAAAAGATAAAGACAGCAAAAAATAATAATAATTATGAAGAAATAGAACAAAATATTTTTTTAATTATGTTTTTATTAATTTAATCGTATCCAATCGTGTCCACTAAGCCAATCTATTGGTCATTAATTGCGTGAACATCAATTCATAGCTAGATTTATTTCTTATATTCTAAGCACATATCCATATGAAAAATTGGACTATATCTTTTTTTTTTTTTTTTTTTTTTTTTTTGACCAAAGTGTTTGGGTTAGTTTACATGCACTTCGACTAATTCTCAGGAGAGACTAGCCAATACAACTAGGGGTAAAAATTGAGTTGAGTTGCTTGTGCAACTCGACTTTGGCTTGAATTCGACTCCATATTAGTCGAGTTGAGTTCCAATAGCTCGAATAATCTCACGAGTCGAGTCTGATCATTGGACAAAAAACTCAAAAAGCTCGATTAAACTCGACCAAAACTTGATTAAGCTTGAAAAGCTTAATTAAAACTTGATTAACCGAACTGAAATTCGACTTTTAGATACCAAGTTCAAGTTCAAACTCAATTCATCAAGCTTGACTAGGCTTGAACTCAAACTAGAACTCAGTACTGTAGCAGTCGAGTTCGAGTACCCATATACTCGAATTGATTTCACCCCTAGCAACAACCCACCACCACAACCTCTCGTTTAAATTGTGGATAATGTAGATAGAGAATCGAACTGAAGATTATATGTATATTCACACTATCTCTAATTTGTCCTTACCATTTGGGATACCCACAAATAAGTTAAATTGGACTACAAGTATATACTATTCCATGATAGTGGATTGAGCAAGATCCCCGATCCCCTTAATTTTTACATAAAATTATATGACATAATTTGTCTATAAGGAGTTTAAAAATTGCATGTACAAGTTTTTTTTTTTTTTTAATGAAATTATCAAAGGGATTTTGTTTTTTTATTAATTCTCCGGAAATCTGTCCTTTATCAGAAAGTTCTTCGAAGTTAAAAGATAAGCTTGGACGTTGTGGAAAAGTTGGATTCTTTCTCCGGGCATGGAGCCCTCTGTAGCATGCCTTTGTTGACAATTGAAAATATTAAAACGATTGAGGTCAGAATTTGGGCACTTATTTCTACTAGCCACATTAATTTATATGAAGGGAGAACGACTTATACGTACCCAAGGTTTATCGTAACGATAAGTTAGTATCTAAAAGGTTTTGAAATGATAAATAGGTACTTTTCGTCATATTTTGTTAGTGATTTCTGTTTATTACTGTTTATTAATAATGAAAAGATTAAAATGCCCTTAAAAGTTTGAATTTTAGTTTTTTATAAATTTAAAAATTTTTAAAAAACCCCCTAAGTTTACAAATTTAACTAAATACCTCAATATATAAAATTTTTATAAAATAACAAAAACACCCCTGCCACCTGCAGTGCCAGATTCCGGCCATCACCGCCGGAATCTGGCCGGGAAGTTGCGTTAAGACACAGACCCGTCGGATCTGTGTCGTAACGCTTCGATCTGGCCTTTTCCGGCCAGATCCATGGCTGATCTGGTCGCAAAAGGCCAGATCTACGGCCAGCTCTGGCCGTCGACGCCGTAAAACTCCATCTACGGCGTCGACGGCCAGATCTGGCAGTAGATCTGGCCTTTTCCAGCCAGATCAGCCACGGATCTGGCCGGAAAAGGCCAGATCTGGCTGCTGCTTTGACGGCCAGATCTTACCTTTTCCGACCAGATCCATGGCGGATCTGACCGGAAAAGGTCAGATCGGCAAGTTACGACACAGATCCGATGGATTTGTGTCGTAATGCAATTTTTCGGCTAGATTCCGGCGATGATGGCCGGAATCTGGCACTGGGGTGGTGGGGGTGTTTTTGTTATTTAACAAACTTTTTATATATGGGGGTGTTTAATTAAATTAGCAAACCTAGGGGGCCTTTTAGAAATTTTTAAATTTATAAAAAACTAAAATTGAAACTTTGAAGGGCATTTTAGTCTTTTCCTATTAATAAACAAAAATCACTAACAGAATATGACGGAAGGTACCTATTTATCGTTTTAAAACCTTTTGAGTACCAACTTATCATTACAGTAAACCTTGAGTATGCACAAGTCGTTCGGCCTTTATATGAAATATGAAATAGCAATTGAATTGAGTGGAGACCAATTCATACGCAACGTTTGTTAATCGGTTCTGCCCTGAAATTTTCAGCCATGGTCATATCTCTATGTTATCACACGTACTAAACCCTTATACTATCATGATTCAATCAAATCTTTTAATTATATTTGTTGTAACGTAACGGTTTATGAATACATACCCGAATCCATGCTTGGAAAAAAAAGGCACATGAGAGATAGAGGTCTCGTCAACGTCAAGATCCATATGTTTCTGCCGTCGCGGGGGAGCTTGAGGCTTTAACATAGCGCCAGCCTCATCAGTGACGGCTTTGGAGTCTTTCCTGTACTGATAGCCTAGCAGTTAATGCCCACGTACTTTTCACATCTTTGGGAACTGTTTTCCATCCTCTAATATATTAGCTTCCACGGCAAATCGCCAACTGAGGCATGAGAGTCTGAAGAATCCTGGCTACCGCGGGACGTTGCTACAACTGTAGCTAGCAGGAAGAAGAATACTGAAAACACTTTCATGGTAGCTGGCTAATAAATGTTTTTTTATTTTGAATTTGCATAATTTTTCTTCTGTATATAGGCTAAAGCAAGGTGTATATTCGACCTGATCAAACTAATGAGAAGAGAAAATAGAGATGAACAAGTTCAAACTTGATTTTTATACATGATATTAATTTCAGATTTGAATTTTCTCCTCATCTAAGTCTTTATAGGAAAATATCGTCTTCATAGTTGTTAGTTAATTAAAAATATATTAAAGAAAAAATATTGATTAAAAAAAAAAAAAAAAAAAAACCTGTCCTGTATCAGAAAGTTCTTCGAGAGTAAAAGATAAGCTTGGACGTTGTGGAAAAGTTGGATTCTTTCTCCGGGCATGGAGCCCTCTGTAGCATGCCTTTGTTGACAATTGAAAATATTTAAACGATTGAGGTCAGAATTTGGGCACGTTATTTCTACTAGCCACATTAATTATATGAAATATGAAATAGCAATTGAATTGAGTGGATCTCAGGGAAGCGCGGTTGATCTGATATTTATGTGAGACAATATTTATTGGGGGACCAAAGGGTCTGATATAAAGTGTACTCTCTGAAGCTTAAGTCAATGGTTTTTCTAACAAATATTCACAGTTTAGCATATATATTTTGGGCAACAAAATTAAGCTACACAGGTGCAGACATATTTCTCGAAATTTAAATTTGTATATATAATATGGGTGTTGACTGTAACTTATGGTTTTATGAGTTGAATACTTACTGTAATAAAGTTTTTTTTTTTTTTTTAAATAACATTAAATATGTATCAGTATCTAATTTTTCAGTATGAGAAATGAAGGAAGAATAATGTTATTGTAAAAGTATTATATCAAACAAGCAAGCAGAAATGAGAAAAAAAAAAATTAAAACTTAAATAAATAAATTTCATATTTCTTGCCTCAATCGTTTTAATATTTTCATTGTCAACAAAGGCATGTTACTGAGGGCTCATGCCCAGGAAGAATCCAACTTTTCCACAACGTTCAAGCTTATCTTTTAACTTTGAAGAATTTTCTGATACAGGTCAGGTTTTTTTTTTTTTTTTTCTTTCTTTTTTGGTATAATCAATATTTTTTTCTTTAATATATTTTTTAATTAACTACTAACTATGAAGACTGATATTTTCCTAATAAAGACTTAGATGAGGAGAAAATTAAGTTTGAAATTGTTGTGCTTGATTTTGAACCAATTTTAGCATGTGAGAAATGTTAAGTGGACTCAGAAGTCACACGTGGTTATGGAAGTATTTAGTTGAATAAAGGATAAGAACAATGTTTAAAGTGATTTGGATGCTTATAAGGCGAATTCTACGCCCATTGATATTGTATTAATGAGTAAAGTCAAGTCGCGTTCAGCATATAAACATTATATGTCCCCTTTGTATGTGTCTTTGTAAAACTAGCATTGCTATTCTAAAATGATCAGAATATAAACATTATTGAGCAAGAACCTATAAGGATCATGAAAGTCATATGCCATTGAATCAACACAGTCCCTTCCATGTATTACAATACAAATTATATATCAAAACACATATAATGTTCTTAATGGTTCAACAATAATGTCCTTATCAAGACAAATGTTAACAAAACACTTTCATTATCATCAAACAAACCAGTCCCACTAATGACTGGATTTCTTTCACCAACTCAAATCAGGAAATCACTAACAAATAATATTCGACTACAACTCCATTCAACATATGTTATGCATACGCATGATATACATTAATAACTACCAATATGAATTCTATTACAGTCACCAATCCAACACACTCAAATAATAAACATACTACCAAAAAGGCACTCACAACCAACCACACAATTTTTTCATTCATCCAGACACAAAAAGTAGAAAATATGCAAAAGTCATGCCGATGCATAATTATATACAAACATACACGTAATACAATGGGTGCAGGGGTTACATTTATGCCTAATACATAATTTTGATTTAGATATTAAAATTTATTATTATTAAAACATAAATGTATATTGAAAACTCTTTTGGGAGATATAACAAATATATGATAATTAAACTTAGTTGATGTAATTTTCTTAATTGGTAATCAAATGTACTTCGTTAGACTGTTCGTTATCTTTGAATGACTAAACACACTTAATCAAGTACATTAATTAACCTCAGTGATGTTTATAATTATAGGGTTAACTAATCTACTACTGTAGGATCCTTAACTATCCTACAATTATGAATTTCAAATTATTCATGTCAAATACATCATGTCATCTCACTAAAGCATCTAATGATCTTGAGTAATTGAATCTAAATTAGTTTGTATCTATGGGATAATCATTCTAATTTGGCCACTTTCGTGACTAACAAATTATACGTAATATAGTTATCAAACTTAAATAATAACTATAATTATATCCTAAGTGACATTCTATCTTTCTCTAAAGAAAATTATACTTATAAACCTATACAAATCCTTCACGTGCCCTCATGCACCTGACGCCTACCACGCACTGCCACATGCCCTCACGCGCCAGACACATGTCGTCACATATTGTCGTGCATTGTCACATGTTGGGCATGTGCTTCACATGTTGGGCACATGCCCTCACGAGTCGATTAGCCCTTTTTGCCCTTTGACTAGTTTAGTCAACGGGCTGGACTGGTTTGACCCGTTGATCGGTTTGAACTATTGACGTTTGGCCGGATCAGTTTCACTCGTTTATACTTAATGAGTTGGGCTTTATGGATTTTCTTAATGGGTTTGGGTTTGGGTTTGAATTGGGCTCTGGCTCACTTATAAAACGGCTGGGCTTTTTATTTGGGTTTTATAAACTTTTAAAAAAAAAAGGCTTTAAAAGATCTGGATCAACTAAAGAATAGTGTATTATGGGTCAATGTTTGACCCAAACTTTTGGAAATTTTATTGAAACATGTCTGAAAATCATGTTTCAACTCAGAAAATTCGATTCCATTAACTTCCAACCATTTAAGAGATTTACAAATCCAATCTAATTTGACAGTCATCTTATTTGTCAATTTCCAAACCCAATCTAATTTTTTTATACCATAAGAACCCTAATATATAAAAAATTAATTTAATGAAAAATACATCAGCTTCTAAACCTGGATTTACTCTAACCACAGGTAAAAAAAAACTAATATCAATTTCATCAGACAAAATTATAATATAATCATATTTATATGCCTTAAATTGTATAAACATAAATCTTAATATCGGAAACTTAATGAATTTTACTATTTATTAAAGAATAATACATACCTAGTTTCATGATTAAATTCTTGATGATGTGAAAGAAAGTAGTGTATTTTCTCCCTTTGTTCCTCTGTCAATTCTTTTGCTGAAAGAAAAAAACATTAAGGAATAGAGAGAGAGAAACATTTTACTAGCATGCAGCTTTATTAATTGCCAAATTGCAGTTCTTTATTAATGGTAATAAAACCTCTATTCACAAGTAAATGACGTCATGCCCTTTAGCTAATTTAATTATTTCAAAACAACCATGTGCCACCTTATGTGAATTAAAACATTTCCAACATCATGGTCAATATATATTCATCATGTAGGTGGAATATATATAGAAAATAGAAATTTGGGATACTAGAAGATATCTGAAAATGAAAAACTTAGGTGGTCTAACTTTTAATTTACTGAGAAGTTTAATTTATTGAAATAATTTTACAAAAGTAAAGCTTGGTTATACATGTTGTGTCTTGCCGCTTGGCTCAAACAATAATAAACTTAGCCAAAAGTCAAATATTAAAATTCAAAAAAGAAAAAATAGTTAACCTCACCTAAAAAGTTATGAATAATGCTATAAATGTTTTTAAAGTTAAATAATCTTAATATTATTTATAATGTCATTAATATCACATCACTATTATTATAATGTTTTTCATTTTACTAATTAACATAAAAAACTAATATTCCTAATTAATTAAATAAATAAAGAAAAAAATATATCTTTATTTGGACTTAGATGGCAATGGGCCCGATATTTTGGGTACCTGGCCCGACCCAAAAGAGGCGGGTTTTACCCGAGGTTGGCGGGCTTGGGCTTGGGCCTGGCTTGATTTTAAGGCCCGACCTCGGGTACGGGTGGGCATAGGTATATCTTTAGGCTCGACCGCCTAGCCCGTCCCCAAAAATTTTAGTATTAATTTTATATTACCATTTATTATACTATATATTTAATTGCAATATTATCTATTATATATATATATCCTTTTTCCCAAACCAACCTCAATTTTCATCCCATATTGAAGGTTTAACCTGTTAAAATTGCCTTTAAATGGTTAGATGGGTTTGGTTCAACTATAAAAGTGGATTTCACCATAACATATATGCACAGCTGAAAAGTTAGTATAATCAAATATTATGAAGTTTTAATTGTTCATTATTGCTTAAATTATTTGCAGAAATAGCTTCAATTAATATTTAAAAATTATTTCTAAAATTAAAATATAAAAAAAAAATTTGAATTATTAATATTTAAAAATAAACATTATTAAAAAAGGCGGGCTTGGGCCGGGCCTGCGGTTATAAAAACCCGTCGGGGGTTTGGGCTTTGCCTATCATACTCGTAGTGGGCTTGGGCCGGGCTTGGGTCTGTGTTATGAGGCCGGGCTTGGGCTTGGGCTGGCCAAGGGTACCCGGTCCGGCCCGGCCCATTGCCATCACTACTTGAACTAATAAATAATCGAATAAAGATTTGAATAACTAATTTAATTTGAATAAACTAATTAAGAAATAAACTATTAAGGGTATTTCCCGTGATATCGGACCATTGATCACCTATGTTTCAATAATTCTGTTCCATCAATCTCCTCGAGCTTTCTTTTTCATTTGATTTGAATTTCACATTTATAGCTTTGATGGGACTCTGATCCCTGCACCCAAAAAATATATTAGAGGAACCAAATACAAACAAATAAAATTTCAATTTAGAAATATATATACTTACTTGAGGATAAGTTTCCCCACTGGTGTACCGAGATTTCTTTAGATTGATTCTTGTAGCATCTTTCAAGCTTTCAGATTTTCCTGTGAGGAAGGCAACCTTTATCTCAAGACGCAATAACTCATTGTACAACCTAAGACTCGCGGCAAAGCTGGTGCATCGCTTCCTCAAACCATTCCTTCATCGATGTCGTGTCCCTCGGCTTAGTCCTGAGATATTAATTTTCACACCATATCAATATAAAATAAATTGTAGTAATTAGAATTATATATATAACATTATTTAACATAATCTTGATAAAAAAAATAAATATGAGTAGGTACCCATATCCATTTGAGCCAAAAGGGCGATAGAGGAGTGGTCTCATCTAAGTCAAAGACCAGTTTCTTGCCGTCCTGGGTGAGGTTCAGGCAAACTTAGAGGTGGTCTCATCATCCAAAGTTTTATACAAATAATTCTTGGTCACTCAACCACCCGGAATTTCTAGTCATTAATTAGAATATTGAAGACTAGACTTTATCTATGCCGAATCTTCGAATATTTTTCTAAGTTTAATATCAATTGTTGACATTGTTATAATCTCAAACAACAGTAAACAAATCTAGGCTAGATGTGAAGGAATATATAGGTAATAATGTATGATAATAATTCAACTAAATTAATTATTTTATGATTACGTACCCGTATCCATGCTTAGCATAGTAAGGCAAATTAGAGAGTGTGTTTCATCTATGTCAAAGACCAAATGTCTTGCCGTCGCCGTCGAGTTTCAGGTTTCTAGCGTAGCGTAAAGCTAGATCAATAATGACGGCCGAATCTTTCTTGATTGGTCACCTGACACGTATTGCTCCACGTAGTTTTCACACTCTTTTGGAACAGTTTCGAATCCGACAGTGTCGTTAGTTTCCATGGCAGGTGCCAGCTCGGGCATGACAAGCTCGGAATATCGTATTTTCTGGCGTCGGATTGCGGCAGGAGAAGGTGGATATGATCACCTGGGCTGGGATGTTGCACAAGTGTAGCTAGGAATAATAAGAGCAGTGGGAACATTGGCAATAATATTGTTTTGTAGAGAAGGAAATATTTTAGAGTTGATACTTTAATTGTTGCCAATTTGCCTCCTTTCATAGCCTCTTTCTTGTGTAATGACCTCTTTCTTTATAATTTAAAAACCTGCGACTTTGACCATAACCTTATAACGCATATGTATGCATGGTGTATTAATATATACTCCAAAGATCGATATATATATTCTTATAATATTATTTAGAAGATACAGATTCATTTGGTTGAGTTCTCACAATTTCTTTCATATTTTATAAGTTTTGTCTTTTATTTTACATTGTTCGGGGTTAGAGAATATAACTGCCTGAAACTGGTGAGTGGTGATCGATTGATTAAATCACCAAATTGATGAATAAGAAAATGGAAAGTGCATCTTGATCCTTTGAAGTGGAGCTTTTGGGATGATACTTAAAGTTGCCAGTTTCTTTGTCATTTCTCTTGTTTCCAAGTTCACAAGAATCAATGAATATCGAGAAAAGAGGGTAATATAAAATTAAGTTCACATTGAGATAGCCAGATAGGCACCACATGAGTAAGAACAGGGGTGTTTTTTAGATCATGTGTGATTAAAAATAGTTAAGTCGATGGATGTATCAAAAACGTTTTTAAGCATGCATGTGAGTACGTAATCTGTTAGTTTGCAGGATACGGCAATGAAAACGCTAACTTGACATCAAGGTGTGATTTTCAAAAACTTAATTTAAATAAATTTGTATGAGTTAGAGCTTCTAATTTTAGTTTTTTTTTTTTTTTTTTTTTTTTGGTTTATAAAATAGGTATATGAAAGTGATGGATACACTGAACCACGTACAAAAGTTGTGTTGTCCTTGGTAATGATTATATTGCGTATGTTTTGAAGAGGGTTAAAAACTCATAATAAGGGTAAAGACGTGAATTAAACACATACAATTGTAAAAAGCTTATAATAATAATATATTGGATATATTATAAAAAAATATGAGTATTTATTTATAACTCTTTATAAATAATATATTTATGATGTGTTTAAAATAGGAATAATTGTGTAAAACAAAACTAAGAAAATTTATTAATGAACAAGTTATTAAGCCAACACAAATAATAACACCTTCAAATTAAACTACAATAAAATTCTTATTATAAAAGTTCAAAATATTTATCTAGCTTTTATAGTAAAATATCATAACTTTTATATAATTTCATTTTTATGTTTCGACTCTTAAAATAATGCATCAAAATATAGATTTTTGATATTTGTTCTTTTTTTTCCTAACTTCAATATTTTGATGTGACTACTGTAGGTGTCTAATAGTTTAAACACAAGTGGGGATAGTGTGGATAAGTACATAGTCTTAGGTTTGATTTTCATCTGAGCATCGCAATTTAAGTGAGAGGTTGTGGCGGGGTTGTAAGCTAGCCCTTAGAAACATGGGCGGATCCAGCCCACTTGGCCCACCCTCAATTTTTTTCTTTAATATAATATATATAATTTTTGGATTGGCTACCCTAACAAAAATATTAAATAAATTAGTTTTTATTTGGCCTCTAAAAAAATTTCTGAATCCGCCACTGTAGAAATATATATAGTAAGAAGTATTGAAATCCAAAACAATTGAAATAATTAGTTTGAAAACAAATTTTAGAAATGATATTTATTTTATAAAATATGTAAAAAAATATACAAACTTCTTCATTTTGTTCTTGTACAATTAAATAATAGATATAAATTCATTATTAATTTATTAAATGTTGTGTGGGATTTTTTTTTGCAAAAACTAAGAATTTAATTTTATATATTGAATATTTGATGAATTTAAAAGTAAAGTCCATATATATTTGATAATTTTTCAAAGTCAATGAAGGTCAATGACCCTCCTTGACCCCCCTCCCTCCGTCCATGTGGTCTTGTATAGCTTTTGTCTGTCCTAACCCACTGCTTGTCGATGGTAAGATGTGTTTGGAAGATAGTGTTTTTGTAT
Source organism: Pistacia vera (assembly GCF_008641045.1). Taxonomy (NCBI): domain Eukaryota; kingdom Viridiplantae; phylum Streptophyta; class Magnoliopsida; order Sapindales; family Anacardiaceae; genus Pistacia; species Pistacia vera. The sequence continues at coordinate 167,520 of NW_022195855.1, read as the reverse complement.
AACTCTTTAATCTTGGTAAACTTTTATTTTTGATTCTATATTAGGAGTTTGTCCTGTGGTAGATTGATTGCTTTTATAGGCCACTGTATACATTATTTTTCCTTTTCTATTTTAAGCTTAATTACCAAAAGAAAAGAAAATACTAAATGATGTGTGTTAAATCAGAAATTCAAGATTATTACAAGCACTTATATTGAACAATAGAGCTTGTTGACTAGAAAAAATATTTGTTTATAATTATCTAATGTAGTATTAAATGAATGCATCATGGATTCATGGGAGAATCTTGAAGCGATCAGCCCCATATGAAGAGAAAATCTTAACAGTTGGTATGAAAAAAAATTAATTCAAGCAGACGAGCTCTAAAATATTTTTATAGTAAAAGTGATGTTATTTGACCCATCGTTTATCTTTATAAACCCTATTTCTAAGTTTATCCTTTATAATTTTTTAAAAAACATATCTAAATGTCTAAATAAACCCAGTCATTTATAAATATTTCACCATTCATATTATATTTTCTCTTTATATATACTATTATCTTTTATCTTCAATTAATATCAATCAAACATATAATCGGTTGCACACTTTGTTAAGTTTCAATCTGATTCATATGAAATATTTTCTTAAAAAAGAAAAATAAAAGAAAAAAATATATAAATATATAAATCTGATAAATGTACAAAACAATTGAAATTAGAAATAATAAAAAAGGATAAAAAATAAACCCAAAAAATATTATTAGTACTATAAGAAACTCGTTAGTCATGATCTATATATTTTGGATTTACGATGTAGAAAGTAAATAAAAAAATTTAATTAATAGCAAAAGATTCATTCTAGATGAGTTGGTAATACAATACTACATATACATAATTTTCATACAACATTATGTGAAAGATATGATTGGTTAATTAAGTTAAATTAAACTTTCATATAATCATATGTTGTAGAGAAATGTGTATGAAAAATGTTGTAAGAGAATAATGTATGTGAATATTATTAAATACTTTATCTTCCTTATAATTTTTATAAAGGATAAAACTATAATAAAGAAGGAAAAATAATCGGAGTCTAGTAAGAAAAATGCGAAGAGCCAATAGCATCACTCAGTTGCAATAGCTAAGTTTAACCATCAAAGTGTTCGATTTATATAGGTAGCTTATTTTGACCATCAAAGTGTTCGATATTTGAGGCGCAAATACATATTTATTTTTATTTTATTTAATATTATGTACTAAAAACACATGGTAAATGAGTCTTATATTATATAAGTTAGAAGATAGAAAAAATTTTTACATTTATTTAATACAATGTTTAGACAGATTTTCCATACAAACGTGCACTGTTAAAAGAATCTTTACTTATTATTAATAAACTAGCCAGATAAGTTCAAATAAGAAGATTGAAAATATTTGTTAGAGTAAACGACATGTTCCACCCAAGGTTTCCTAAATCTATAAGTTCCACCCTAATTTCAATATTCCATATTCCATTATTAAATATATATAGTGACCGTTAAATTCTAACAATATACGAAGGGGTTATTATTAAACTGTCTCTATCTTCTACTTCTTCAATCTCCTCTTCCCATCATCTTCTCTTATCTCGCTCTCTCCTGTATTATCTTCTTCATCTTCCCATCCAACCATTCAAGACCTTAAGTAACAATCAAGACTAAACACAAACAGATCTAAAGATAGATGACATTTAGTGAAAATTGATATATAAAAGGTTAAGAATCCTCATCCCATAGATCTTCAAGGGTCTTGAAATTTATATCAAAGAAAACACAAGAAAATTTGATGTGGAAAACCTCTTCAATGTGAAGAGAGAGAAAAAACATGAGATCTAAAGATTCACTTAAATCACATATAATCAAAAGGTTACACAATACAATCCACAAAAATATTTCACACAAATTAAAACTCAATCACAACTCAAAACATAAAATACATAAATGTTTAAAAGAGATGGATTAAAATCGCCAAAGAAGCAATCAAACTTAAGTGTATAACCTAAATCCAACATTAAAATCAAAACTCAACAGTCTAGATAAAATTTTAACAAACGTTTCCTCATTTACTCATCAACCAAACAGACTGTAATTGTGAAGCCTTAAATGTTGCGTATGGATTAACACCATGCGTTGCCGTTTGGTCCTTTATTGTTTGCAATCTGATTGTCAATCTGTACTAATCCAATGGTTTACTCCACTTGTTGGTCAAGGTATATAAGCGTGATTTTTCAGCTTTTAAAGAACACATGTCCTCTTCTTCGATTAAAAACTTTCTCTTGCTAAGGTTCATCTGTACACTCTAAATCTGTAATCCATTGTGCAATCTTTGAATCGTGGTTAGAAGGTTGTGTTCCCTTCAAGGGTAGAGAAGCTAGGATAGTTTTCTCTTAGGATAAGGGTTATTGTGGTTGATTTGAGTGATTAGTCTGTATAGGGGTTTTGCGATTGTTTGGTTGTGATTGTACTCTGTAACTGTCATAATCCTAGTGCAGTGAGTCTTAGTATTCTAGAGCTAACGTGGACGCAGTTTGTTCATTGAACAAGTGAACCATGGTAAAATCATGTATGTTCTGTTCTTGATTGGTTTGTGTATGAATGTTAAAGAATATAATTGATATTTAGGCTCTAATCGTAACACAGACAAAAAGATATACTTGAATAACAACAAAAAAAAAAAAAAAAAAAAATTAGAATTCCGCCTGCAACCAAAAGGCAAAAGGATTGATTAAACGAAAATGATTTAATTAAGAAAAGGAATAATTAGTTGATTAAAAACTTCGGTTACATGAGGATAAGTTGTTCCCAAGTGTGGTATCCAACATTCTTCAGATTGGTTGCAGTCACCTTCCTCAACTCTTCAGCTCTTCCCGTCAGGAACACGACCTTAATCCCAAGAGACAATAGCTTCCTGCAAAGATCAAGACTCTCCGGCAAAGCTGGTGCTTTGCTTTTGTTAAAGATCTACTTTCCAAAAAAAATTCTCTTAAACTTTCTGTTTGCTTCTCTAGAAAGTTTCACTTTCTAGAATTTATTCACTCGATCCTAGGAATCACACATTTTATTAGTTAATAATTATGATGATCGTGAAACTAGTCATTTATTAATTAAAACGTTTTTACATCAAACCTTAAGGACAGCGAATAAATTAAGTCATTTATTAATTAATTATTATGATGATCTTGAAACTATATACTCCCTCTGTTTTGTTATAAATGTCGTTACGAGGGTATTAACTTTTTTTAAAATAAATGTTGTCTTTTCTATTTCAATGTTTCTTTGACCCACACCTCCATTCTCTACATTGTCCCCCATTTTCTCTCTTCATTTTTTTCTATGTCCCACATCTCCTCTCTCTCTCTCTCTCTCTCTCTCTCTCTCTTCACCTCATATCCTCTCTTCCACATTTTCCATCGCCCCGCAACTCCTTTCTCTACTCTCCACCTTATCTTTTCTCTTCATTTTTTTTTTTTATGGCCCACATATCCTCTCTCTCTTTCAATATTTTACACATGTATGCAGTGGGAAAAACAAAATTTTCCCACCTACAATGTCAGAGGAAAAAGTCAATTTAAGGAGAGATGAAATTGATTCATTAAAAATTATGCAGAGATTTAAAACGATAGTTATATAGAAATAGAATAAAAATGTGATAGTTGTGGCCGCTTTCACTACCTATTGTGGTGACGCCTAGGATTCCTAAATAATATGTTCACGTCACATCTAATTTATCTTAACTATGAGTTATATAAATTTATAAATATTATAATGCAAAGAAATCATTTAATTTGAAAATATTAAATTATTAAATATTTAACTATAAAGTGATGTCGTATAAACAAATTATATTTGAAAAATTACACTGAAAGATTAAGATTGCTAAACCCATATTATATTGTAAAAAGTTTAAATTTCGAGAAATATCTCACCGCTTATATAAATTATAAGGACCATATATGTAACTTAATTTGTTGCCCAACAAATAAATACTTAAGTATTAGCCTTTCCAGTTTCCATATCAATCCAGCTTTCTCTATATTAGTTTTCACAACACCTTCCACTGGATGATTTCACTGGATGGTTTAATTGTAAAAGAGCAAAATAAGGTTTTATAAATTTTTAAGTTTGAGTCTTTCTAGACATTAATCTGGATAACTACTGAAACTCTTAACCAGTCGACAGTTTCAGAATCTCAGAGAATTAATTGAGATACACATAAACTGACCTAGACACCGTCAATGATAACACAAAAAAAGAAAAAAAAAAATAAGAGTAATTATTAGAACTCTTACTGGACCGACAGTTACAAAACCTCTAAGTATTAATTGAAGTATACGATAAGTGGGTTCGAATATCATTGATAAATAAATAAAAAAACTTCCATGCTATTTCTTTTTCTCCTCTTTGTATATACGCTAAATTACAAATATTTTTGTTGCAAAAAGCACTGACTTAAGCGTCAGAGAGGACGGCATGCCAATAAACACAAGCTTACATTCAACTAGCATTAAAACTAGGGGTGAAAAAAAAGAAAAAGAAAATCGAACTGAATCGGAAAACCAAACCGAAAAGTCGGTTTCGATTTAAAAATTCTTTAAGCTGATTTCGTGGTTCGATTACTGGTTCAAGAAATTATGAAAATCGGTTTTCTAAACCAGTTTTTATTAAAAATCCTAAATGATAAAATGTGAGTAATTTCAACCTAAACCCTAAGTTTCAAACATCTGCCTCTCTTTCAACTCTTTCTGTCGATTGCCTCCTTTCTTCCTTTTGACTTTCACAACCAGTCATCGCCGTTGCCCGCCGGTCCTCACTCCTTCAATCGTCAGCTTCTTCAAAGCTTACGCCTTATGCCGTCTGCGATTTGCTGATTCAGCAAAGTAAACATCTCTCTTTTGATTCGTCTCTTTAGGATCCAATACAAGAAGATAAGAAAATACCACAAAAAATAAGGGCTTTCACGTTTAAACTGACTATAGATGAAAAAATCTTCTCTGTCAATCTTGTGTGAATTTGTTGTGTGGAGTTGCTCGTCTTTGTGGAGAAGAAAATGAAATGATTTTGGAATAAGAAGAATGGTTCAAACTAAATGTAAAGGAACAAGAATGAATGGCAAAACTTGTAAATATAACATCAAGAAGTATTTCAAGTAAAAGATTGTCCACGTGTTAATTATCAATTTAAAGGCATGAAATTTAAAACAATGATAATGAGGTTTAATTTTATTTTTTTAATTCCATTAGTTGAAAACCGGTTAACCGAACTGATTAATAATTTGTTTAGGTAGAAATCTAGTCCGATTTCGATTTGAAAATCTGTATAAACCGATATCCGATTCGGTTCGAAAAAGATTGAAATTTTTCCACCCCCACCCCTAATTAAAACCTGCATTTAAAAGTTACCCATTACGGTACAATGTATATGTTAGACTCCTTTGGTCCCCAATAAACATTGTTTCACATAAATATCAAGATCAACCACGCCACGGCTTCCCTGAGATTCACTCAATTCAATAGTTATTTCATATTTCATTGGTCAAATTTGATACATGAAAATATATGATTTTCTTATTTAGAATGGCATACAAGTTTTTCATATTAATTTGTAGAGTAGCATTTAATTATGCTGAATAGTACACTGGATTAGGCAGCTTAAACGTTCGATCGCCTGGATGGATCCCATTGATATCGGACCATTGATCGCCCATGTTTCCAATAATTCTGTATCCATTTGTCTCCAGTATTCTTCTTTCATTCGATTTATATAATTCAAGTGTTGTATTGGTTGGATAAGATGATGACCTGCATGCACCCAAAAGATTAATCAGGTTGATGCATAAATATATATCTAATTCAATAAAATATCAATAATTAAGTCTTATATACCAAAGGATAAGTTGCTCCCAAGTACGGTATCCAACATTCCTCAGATTTGTGGCTGTGGTCTCTCTCAAATATTCAGGTCTTCCCGTCAGGAACACAACCTTGAACCCTAGAGATAACAAATCTTCGTACAGATTCAGACTGTATGGCAAAGCTGGTGCTTTGGCTTCGGTCATCCATTCAAAAAACGACGTCCCATTAATTGGCTCAGTCCTGAAAATAGAGCATTAATTAGTAAGAAAAAAAAAAAAATGTAATTGGATAATTATTTCAGTGTCATTCTACTAATTAATCCATAATCATACCCGAATCCATGCTCAGAAAAATAAGGTACATGAGAGATTACGGTTTCATCTACGTCAAAGATCCATATATCCTTGCCGTCGCCGGCGAGCTTCTGGCTTTTAGCATAGAGAAGAGCCTCATCGGTAACGGCTTTTGAGTCATTCATGTACAGAGGGCCTAACATGTAACGCTTCACGTAATCTCCACAGGTTTCAGGAACCAGTTTCCCTCTAATATTATTAGTTTCCATACCAAGTCGCCAACTTGGGCATGAGAAACCCTGGGATGTTGCTACATGTGTAGCTAGAATAAAGAAGAACAATGATAACACTTTCATGATTGAGTGCTATAATATTTTTTTTTGCAGAGGAGATATGAAACTGTTTTCGATGCTTTCAATTGCATAATTTGCATCCTTTATATAGAATAAGCTTTTGCCTATTGACCTTGGAGTTCTACCGAAATTACTTTATCTAGTTGAACATTATGAACAACCAGATGCATATGCAAAATGTTTTTCATGTTTGAAAGATTATTACTGCAAGAATGTTTGAGAATCATGTATTTGTACAGTGGGGTCAAAAGCCTCTATTGGTCCCGATTTGGGTTCATGATCAACGTATATTTATCACGTACGTAGGTGGAACATATATATATATAAGAAAATTATATGAATTTTGGGATGCTAAAAGATATCTGAAAATGACAAAACTTAGGTGGCCTAACTTTTAATTTACTGAGAAGTCTAATTTATTTATTGAAATATTTTTACAAAAGCAAAGCTTGATTTATACATGTTGTGTCGTTGCCGCACGGCTCAAACAATAATAAGAGTAAACAACCACCTCTGGGTGATTGAGTGATTTGATAAGGAGTCTTGAATGTATTACTTAAGAGGTTATGAGTTTGAGTCTCTCATTGATTGCTAATACGGGTAGCTATTATAACTCTTACCCGGTTAGTAATTTCAGGGTCTCGTGGGATTAATTGAGACACATGTAAATTGATCCAGACACCTCCAATTTTATAATAATAATAATAAAGAGTAAACGACATTTTCCCACCCAATGTTTCACCTAAAGACACTTTTCTACCCAAAAAGATTCAAAATGATACTTTCTCACTCACCCATGGTTAACTTTAACTGAATAATAGAACTATCTTATTAACAGGTGAAAATATGCTTATATATATATATATCATTGACAACATAAGATATATTAGATATAAAATGCTTCATTGTGTATATAGCAGGTGTTATGATTCTCTATAAAATAAATTAGATTTTGATCTTATAGAAATTGTTTGGTCTGCCGCACACGGTTGCTAGTATATTAATTTCGATTACAGGCTGACAGGGTCAACGGGAGTAAAGTTTTAAGGGTTTTGATGAGTGATGATTAGAGAAAAGAATGATGGTGGTGTGAGGTCGTAACGATGTTTAAATTGAAAACGGAATATAAATTTAAGTAGTAAAATAATATTTTAAAAGTCCGAGGATAAGAAATTGTTATTAAGCCATTACTTGGATGGGCAAAAATTGTTTTACTCAATTAACATTTGGCCATAACTTGTCTTACATAAACCGGCGAACGTCAACAAATCCTGTGAGATAATGAAAATTGTTTTTCCTTATTAATACATGAAAATTCATAATTTTCTTATTCAGAATGAAAAACGTGTTTCATACTAATTGTAACATTAAATTAATTATGGTGCGTAGTACCATGGATTAGGCAGCTTAAAGGTCCGTTGGCCTGTATGGATTCCCGAGATATCTGACCATTGATCACCCGTGTTTCCTATAATTCTGTATTAATCAATCTCCCCGAGCTTTCTTCTTTCATTTGATTTGAATATCACATTTGGTACACCTGATGGATAATCTGATCCCCTGCACCAAAAAAATATTATAGCAATCCAAATACAGAAACAAATAAATTTCAATTATATATATATATATATATACTTACTTACTTGAGGATAAGTTTCTCCCAATTGGTGTACGCTTCTTTCTGTAGATTGATTGCTGTAGCATTTCTCAAGCTTTCAGATCTTCCTGTGAGGAAGACAACCTTTATCCCAAGAGACAATAACTCATTGTACAACTTAGGGCTCGCCGGCAAAGCTGGTGCATCGCTTTCCTCATTCCATTCAATCATTAATGTTGTGTTCATCGGATCAGTCCTGAAATATTAGGCTCCATTTGGCACATTATTTCTACCCATCTTTCCAATCCTCTTCCCCAAATATTGTTTGTTTTGTTATTTGAGAAATATTAGTATATTTTTTTAATTACTTTTAAACCTCTTAAGTTTATTAATTTCATTAAATACCCCAAAAAAGTTTAAAAATTAACAAAAATACCCCCATCCACCCATACTTGTCATATGCTGGCAACCACCATCGGTGATAGCCGGAATATATCACAATGGCCTACAAATGATCGGAACTGACGGATAATTCATCGATCTGGCCATCACTGAAGACCAAATCTGAAATTTTTCGACCATGACGGCCAGATCTGGCCGTAGATCTAGTCTTTTTCAACTAGATCCGTGGTGGATCTGGCCGGAAAATGTCATATCGACGTCCTACCCACCAAATCCGATCGGTCTGCATCGTAACGCTATTTTCCAGCCAGATTCTGGCGGTGGTGGCCGGAATCTGGCACTGTGGGTGGGTGTGGGTGGGTGTGGGTGTTTTTGTTATTTTACAAAATTTTATATATTGGGGTGTTTAGTTAAATTAGCAAACCTAGGGGTTTTTTTGTCAATTTTTAAATTTTACCTTATAATACTCCCTTATTCAACTACCCAATATTATTCTCAAAATCCTATTCAAAATAATAACACAAACGGACCCTTAATTTTCACACCATATCAATATAAAATAAATTGTACTGATTATAATTATGCATTGCGTATAATTGAATCTTAGTTGTAAAATACCCGTATCCCATTTGAGCCAAAAGAGGCAAATTGGAGAGAGTTGTCTCATCTACGTCAAAGACCCAGATGTTCTTGCCGTCCTGAGTGAGGTTCAGGGTTGTAACATAGCTATAAGCCTGATCAACGACGGTTTCAAAATCTTTCTTGTATTGTTGTTTATGGCCAACCGCGTATTTCTCCACGTACTTTCCACACTCTTGCGGATCTGTGTCCCATCCGATAATGTTATTAGTTTCGACACCAAGTCGCCAACTCAGGCAAGAGTAGTCTGAACCCTAGAATGTTGATAGAATTGCAGATTGAAGAAACAAGAATATTGAAAACTCTTTCGTGGTAGCTATGAAATTGATCTTTCAGAGAACAGTTTTTCTGATACTTTGAATTGCAAAACTTGCCTCCTTTATATAGGCTAATTAAGATTTGTAGATTGGCCTCAGAATTCAACTAAACTACACAAAATCTCGATGAATATTTGATCCTACCGCTAGGTCTTGATTATCTCATGCACATGCATATGGTCAATGCGTTTTGGCCCTGCATTCTCGCGTAATAATAGAAAGCAAGATTTTAAAATAATGTTTTTGTTTTTGTTATTGCACCCCCCTTCAAGAGTCGACCTTCACGATGGTTTTTACTCTATCTGTCAGTTATTTGATATAGCACCTCCTCCCAAGAAGAGGACACTGTACTTTAATCTAACCTATAGATAGTCTTTTCTATAGCTCAACTCTCAACGAAAATACCAATTAATGTTAGAACTCAAACCCAAAGGATAACCTAACCCAAAAGACTAGCCTAATAGATGGGAGAACCCTTCGACTTAAGTACCACACTTGATTGGTATGAGATCCCGGATCCTAACAAGTGTCAGTCCTTCACAACTTGTTAAATTTTCAGCTTGCTTGTGTCATTCAATTTTTATTTTGTCAAAACTCAGAGAATATCTGGTGTGTTCACATATATTAGATCAGGATTCATGCATGAAAATTCATAATTTTCTTATCTAGAATAATGGCATAAAAATTTTCATATTTGGAACATTTAACTATGATATGTTGTACATAGGATTAGGGAGCTTAAACGTCCGATTGCCTGGATGAATCCCACTGATATCAGACCATTGATCCCCCATGTTTCCAATGATTCGGTATCCATTGATCTCCTCAAGCTTTCTTCTTTCAATTGATTTATATAATTGAAGTGTTATATTTCCTGGATAAGATGATGACCTGCAACCAAAAGATTAATTAATTAGATCAACCCAAATAGAATGATTTCAAAATACGAGATTTTTAATTTCAAATACCATGTTTATGGCTTTAATTATTTCCTTAATTACAATGATTTTTTTCCTTTTTCTTTTTGTTTATTTTAGGGATATTATTAATTAATATTACAATATTTATAATGACTTGTTTCCTGTTTTATCTTTTATTACTTTCGAAATATTTTTATTATTATACATTATAACCTCCCTAAAATGATAGAAAAGAAAGAGGAAACATTAATGAAATTGTTCAAGAAATTAAGGCTTACTTGAGGATAAGTTTCTCCCAAGTATGGTATCCAACTTTCTTTAGATTGGTGACTGTCGCCATTCTCCACTCCTCAGGCCTTCCCGTCAGGAGGACAATCTTAAACCCTAGTGACAATAATTCTCTGTACAATTGAAGACTCGCCGGCAAGGCTGGTGCTTTGCTTTTGTTCATCCATTCAATGAACGACGTCAAATTAATCGGCTCCGTCCTAACAGTAGACACTACAATTAGAACAACATTACCGTATAAATAATGTATAAATCTAGATAACATTAAAGTACGTTAAAAATTTAAAAAATTACCCGAGTCCATGGTTAGCAAAATAAGGCAAATGAGAGATCAAGGTATCGTCTATATCAAAGATCCATATGTCGTTGCCGTCGCCAGCGAGCTTCAGGCTTTTAGCGTAGCGAAGGGCCTCCTTAGCGACGGCTCTCGAGTCTCTCATGTACTGACTGTGATGGCCTAACATGTAATGCTTCAAGTTCAAGTAATTTTTATGTTTAGGAACTGTGTTTGTTCGCATAATTTTATAAGTCCCCACGACCCAACTCAGGTATGAAAAACCCAGGGACGTTGCTACAAGTGTGGCTAGAACAAAAAAGAATGAAAACATTTTCATGATATATAGCTGTATATTAGTGTTTCTGAAATCTGGAGAAGAGATTTGAACAAATTTTGATACATTGATTTGCACAATTTGCCTACTTTATATAGCCTAATTAAGCTTTGTATGGTGACTTCATAGTCATAGATGACCTACCAGATTACCTTATTTAGGAACATTAAATTCTATATCTTGATTCTTGCCGATTGAGTTTTTCCAAAATGAGAAACTTTTCCGTAGAGTGGATACATTGTATTACTTAAACCAATGTCCAATGTTTTTAAACCTAGCTCGGGTCAAGTGGTCGGTTCCCAGGTTGACCCATCTGACTAGTTGGATCGACGGTTTGACTGTTGTTATACCTAAAAAATAAGGATTGACGCGAACGTGTGTATTAATTATATTATGATTAGTGATTTACAAAAAAGAATTAAAGTGAAAAAAGCTCAAATAAATGTGCAGTGTAATTTTCACATGCGGCAGAATTATTTATTGAGGCTACCATAATTCTTGTTTTTATTAGAATGATCTCCATCACATAGGTGGAATAATAATATTATACAAAATTAGATGCAAAAAAAATCAGCTGATTATGAAATGACAAAGTAGAGGTGGGCAAGGGATCAGTCCCTTGCGGGCCTAGGCCTGGGACCATGAGAAAAACCAGGACCTGGACCAGGCCCTAGGCCTGGTCGGGGCTGGTCCCATGGGCCTTGGATAATTTTATTTTCCTCCCTCAATTTTTTTATATTTTGGGGGCAAAACAAAATTTTATAGGGGGTTTTTAGTATTTTTTAGGGGTAAAATTTATAAATTTTATAATTTTTTTAGACCTGGAAGATTTTTTTTTTTTTAAATTTTATAAAATTTTATTTTAACCCTCATAATTTATATTTATTTTAAAATTAACAGGGGGTTTCATGTAATTTGGCAGGAACTACATTAGAAAAAAATCTGTCAAAGAATAATTTTAAATAATAATTAAATATTATCTAAAAAAGTTGTTTTCTAAGTTTTATTTTAAAAATATATATATTTTTTCTATGTGAAATGCAATTATAAAAAATTAAAATTAAAGTTCTTAATAATAATAAAAAAAAAAATACTTCCAAGTTCCAATATTTTTTTATTTTTTATTTTTTCTTAAGAATAAGTATGGCTTCTATTAGTATTGGAAGAGATAAGGTTTTTGTAACACCTCATATTTAGTACACGTTTTCCATTTTATGAAAATAAGTAATGGCCCATTAGCTTTTTGTTCTTCGTCATAACAGCTGGCTATCTATCATGAATCTGTATCCAATTAGGTATCATAAAGATGAAATTAGTTGTCAGATTTTTGGACAATATTTTAACGTTTTTGTACTCACGTCATGATAGGACCAATGGTTGATTGATTGAATTCATATGTTTTCTTTAAGGTGGTTGATTTTTTTTAATTTTTTTTTGGTTATATTTATCCACTAATTATGCTTATCAAAGTAAAATTATTGCTTTCATATTCTATTTACACCCGGATTTACAACTTTAACATTAGAAAAAAATATTATGAAAAAAGTTTGGTCCAATCTTTTCCAGTCAATTAAAATTGGGTAATATTACATTTATAACCCAAATCTCATAAGTGCGTTTGTTTTAATATTTGGGATAGTATTTTTAAAAAAGTAAGAATTGAGTGGTAATAATGAGGTAGAATTTAAAAATTAACGAAAACACCACCTATATTTGTTAATTTACTAAACACCCCCGTAACAAAAACATTAAAATTACAAAAACACTCACACCCACCCATTAAATACCGATAGCCGGCCACCACTGCCAAAGGGTGGAGTCGTCGTATTAGTGCATGACCGGTCGGATCTGGTCGATAGTACGCCGAGATGACCTTTTCCAGCCAGATCCATCGTAGATTTGGCCGAAGAAGGCTAAACCTACGGTTAGATCTAGCCGCGTTTGATTGTCAACGACGGCCAAAGATATGGTCGTCGTTGATGACTAGCTATGGCTAAAGATTTGGTCATCAACGGCCAGATCTTTGACCATAGATCTAGTATTTTCCTGCTAGATCCATGGTGGATCTGACCCAAAAAGGCTATATCGGCGTACTACCAGCCAGATCCCGCCGGTAATACGCCATTATACCAAATTCCGGCCACCTTCCAACGGTGGTGGCTGGAATCTGGCAAATGTGAGTAGGTGAGGGTGTTTTTATCAATTTCTAAACATTTTTTGGGAGGTGTTTAGTTAAATTAACAAACTTAGGGGTTTAAAAGTAATTAAATAAAATAGAATATGATTTTCAGAATAGGGAAACAAATGTATATTTTCAGAATTATAGGAATAAGATAATATAAAAATATTGAAACAAACGGAGCCTAGACATAGACATTCTCTCACAAACCCAACATTATAGCTCGCAAATAAGTCTTGCCTGCCAAACAAGCTAATATAAAATTGGAATTAACAATCTCAAACTAAACCTTAATCCATTATATATTTAATATATATACTCGAGGAAAAGCATGTTTAACACATCCTAAATACAATGTTTTAATTATGCACAAGCTTCATGATTTGCAGAAGCTGCTTGTCCAAATTTGGAATACACAGCTTGCATTGATCATTAGAACAAATTAATTGAATATGATCGTACTTAGTACAAATCATGTGTGTTAATTAATTTAATAAATTGTTAGGTGGCATGCTCAAACTGATAGAATTATGCTTGCCCAAATTTGGAATGGACAGCTTCCAATATTCTTCAATCCTTTCTGAATCATTATCACATGCATTTTAGAATATGTTAAATTTGATCCGACTTTATTCAAATTATTGGTACGACGAACATTACATTAATATTTTTTTTATTGCGAGAGATACATATGATAAAAATAAGTAGTCTGTCGTTTTGATGACGAAAATCTTCCACACTGACAAACTTGAAAATTGAACTACAAAATTAAGAAGGTTGATTAAAGTAATTAACTAATGTAGTACATGGGATCTGGAACTTTAAATGTCCTCTGGCCTGTAAAATTCCCCATCAAATCGCTCCATTGATCTCCCATGTTTCCAATTATTCTATATCCTTCCTTCACCAGCTTCCCTCTTTCCTTAGATTTGTAAACCACTGCTGTTTCTCCCGATTCAGACGTTTGCCTGCCACCAAAAATTTAAAGAAAAAACTTAAAATTAAAAACTCTAAAACACATTAGCAGTATTGATATAGTTAATTGATTAATTACTTTAGTACAAGCTTTTCCCAAGTATGGTAACCCGATTTCCTCAGGTTGGCTTCTGTTACGTTCCTCATTTTCTCAGATTTTCCTGTAATGAAGACAATCTTGTATCCCAGTTTCATTAAGTTCTCGTATAGATGAAGGACAGCTGGCACGGCGGGTGCTTTGCCTTCGAGCTGCCATTCATCGAACGACGTTTCATTATACTCCTTCGCCCTGGAAGTCAAGATCAATGGGTTATAGATATTAACTGTTTAATAAGATTGTAATATTTTCTTGCATGACTTACCCGAAAGCGTTTTCAGGGCGAGCGTAATAAGGAAGATTTGAGAGGGCAGTTTCATCGATATCGAAAACCCAGATATCCTTGCCGTCGCCTTTGAGTGTAACGTTTTTGGCGTAAACGAAAGCAGCAACAGCGGCGATGTTGCAGTCTTTGCGGTACTGGTGCCCTAGCATGTAATGTCCGACGTAGTCTTCACATGCTTCCGGAACCAAGTCCCAGTTGCGGATATTGTCGGTCTCGACGGCTAGCCGCCAGCTGAGGCAGTTGACACCGGCAATGCGGTGGCCTGCGGAGCCGGATTGTGGGCGGAGAAGGTGAATTTGGTGGGGAATTGCATGAGAAGTTGCTGCTATTGTAGCAAAGAAAAAGAGTGAAAGAAAGTTCATACTCATACTAAGGGAGAAAATATTTGGAAATAATTTTGATGGGATTTATCATCCAAAATGGTTGTTTAAATAAATTCTATCTTGTCAAAATGACCCCAAATTTGTATATTATTTACTAATTACACATTCTATAGGATTTTGTTTTCTGAATTAATTTTTAATTATTTAATAAACTGTGATACAACTTTACTGTCACATCTTGCAGAGTAGAGCAAACACATTAAGCTTAACCATATTTGAGTGGTCAAGTGATTCGATAGAGACTCTTAGATGTATTATTCAAGAAGTTCTGAGTTCGAGTTCTTCCTCGGCTGCTAATAGAGGTAGCTAATGGAGCTCTTACTTGATGAGTAATTCACAGATATCGAGAGATTAGTTAAGGTGCGTATAAGCTAGTCTAGATATCATTGGTCATTAAAAAAAAAAAAAAAAAAACCGGTACATTATGCTTAGATTACTCTAAAAAAAAAAGCTAAAAAAATTATGTTTTATTAATGAAATTTTATATTTTATTTGTAAAGAAACAACTGATTTTGAAAACCACAAAAATATGTGGTCCAACAATTAATTAATTTGTGTGTTCTACTGAAAAAGATATATAAATTTAATTATTGGTATCATTCGATATTCATCACGTGAGGGAAAATTAAACTCACAGAAGCCACAAAAATTAATTTAAAAAAGAAATAATGAGTTTGATTATAAATATGTGACTCAATGTTTCCTTGAAAAATTCTGGAAGGGATAAAAAAATTAGCAATAGAATATTCCAAAAAATGTTTAAATGAAAACTTTAAATTACAGGAAGATAACACACGTTTTCAATGTTGAGATAGTGGTCCATCTTTGAAGGGCCCCATGGGCAGTATTTAATTGCCAATTGGGCCCTGTTTTTGTTTGTTACTTTCCCTGGCTTTCCTTTGCCTCGATAACTGGTCTACTTAAAGAGATGAAAGTACTGGTGAGTGGTGACATTTGTGGAGGAAATTTGCTTTTGTAATATTATTGCTTCTATCTTTCGCAGAACAGTTGATGGAGACATTTCAAGGATAAAAACTCTGAAAATTAAACTTAATTGGGAGGAGGGGGGGCTGTCGGTGGAAGTGGAATGTCTTTCAACATGATATCCTTTTTTATTTTTTATTTTTTTTAATTTTTGAGAAGGATTAGCATGGATTATGTGATTAAGCACACAGTTTTAAGTTTGAATTTATCTAGCTCTCAAGATTTAAGAAATGATTATAATGACGGGATACAATATTAGTCACCTATAAAGATTAGTCGAGACACATACAAATTAACATAAACACTTTGCTTTCCCAAAAAAAAAAAAAAAAAAAAAACAAACACGATGAGAAAGAAATATGAAAGCTAGTTAAAATAACCTGTTTTCTTACCAACTGAGCAATGTAATTAACTCTTTGGAATTATAAGCACAAACTCACCCTTTTTTCTTACCAAACGAGGTTGGGTTAAATTTAATACAAATTAAAAAATTACTAGCAAAAGCTCAAATTCCTATCCAATTTTAACTAGCTTTCAGATTTCCTTTTGTAATCTATTGCATGTTGCTTCTATCTTTTGCAAAACAGTTTCCAAGATGGAGACATTTCAAGGATAAAAACTCTGAAAATTAAACTTATATTTGTTGTCGATGAAATGTCTTTCAACTATGATATCCTACTTCTTTTGAGAAGGACGAGCATTGGAATGTGTGGTTAAAACGCACAGTCTCAAGTTCGGATTCTCCTGGTTCTCAAGGTTTAAGTAGATGATCATGACGATGAGATATAATATTAGTCACTTTTAAAGATTAGTAGAGATGCACACAAACTAATCCAGACACCATGTTTCAAAAAAAAACAAAAACAAAAAAAAAACAAAAAATATTCTTTTGAGAAGGAAATATGAAAGTTAAAATAACCTAGGAGCTCTTAAACCATCAAGATGCACTTTGGGTTATAAAGCCCTAAGACAAAACCATGATGGACTATGTGTCCAAAACACACAATATTTTGATATCAGGCCCATCACTCAACTTGGATGGCCAGTAACTGGTGAGCTCGTGTCCAAAGCGGACTTGGCCCGCCTGTTACATCAACTTGCTGGCATCTTCAATATTCCACAATCTCTTCCATGGATAAAGAAATTGCTCAATTTAGTATACAGTGAAAAGCATAATTTTATGCATTTATAAAATGTAACATTCTTACTGAAGTAAAACCGACCTGTTGGAAAGAATCGCCAAAGAAACCAATTAATTATGCAATGTTACAGTCAATCAGCTCACTTTATCCTGCATATTCATGATAGAAGAGACAACACATAATATATTGAGCATTAACTTGACTGCATCGTCTGTGTTGTGTTGGTGTTGCTTCTGCGAACAATGAAGACATTGATCTTGAGTTGAGATGTAACTTCTGTCTTTAAAATGCAATCTCTGTTGGTGAGAAGAAACTCAGCTGCATATTTTGCAGTGGACTTTTGTTTATCCAAGATTGTCAGCTTAATAACTGTGACAATGAAGGTGTGCTTTTGTTGAAGAACCTCAACCTTTCTGGTCTGGTGCACCATTAAGAACAACAATTTCCCACCATGACTAGCTTGCAACCATTCACAAGAGTAACAATAGATTATGACTATTTCTGGGTATGCATTGCAATACTTCATGGCAGTCAGGCTAAGTGTCACTTAATCCATCTGGGTTTCAATCATGAATTAGAGGGATTAACTTAGAACCCAAACCCAAGTACTAATCCTGATTTGTTACCAAAAACTGCTCTACCCGGGCAAGGCATCTCAGTCACCAGCAGTGACATGATGATATTGCCATGCCCGAACCCAACCTGTAATTGGATTCTGCCTGCGAACTCTGACTTTCCTGTGAGAACCACTCTGCAATCGATCAAGCACTGCATATGTGATTGAATCAGGTGTCAACCCCTGTTGCTTGAGTTTTGCATAAAGATCCACTGCTTCAGCAGTTCTCCCACTTCTCTCAAGACAGTCGAGTAAGATGTTATATGTGACAATGTTTGGACAGCAGCCTTCAGCTAGCATCTCGTCAAACAATCGCAAGCCATATCAACTTTGTCCGTCTTGCCAAGCACTCGATGAGTGTATGTATGTACAACATCGGGATTCAACCCTTTCTCTTGCATCTCCTTAAATCTCATGTGTGCTTCATCAAGATTACCATTCTTCCCAAGGCAATTGTCAAAGAATTGTAAGAGATGATATCTGGTTTTAGTTGTCCACTCTCAAGTTCTTCAAAAACTTTAACAGCCTCGTCAACGTTTCCAGCCCTACCAAACTTGCGATCAGAATATTGTATGTAAATATATCTGGGGAAGGGCCATCTCTTTTCATTTCTCATAAAGATCATGGAGGTGAGATATTTGCTTCAACCTGCCCAAGCTGATAATACTGTGTTATACATCATTGTATCTGGATATATTCCCTTCTCATGAATCTTAGTCAGCAGGTCCATAGCCTCTGTTGTTTTCCCTGTACTGCACAGGCTTTCTAACATGGAAATGTAAGCATCCCGATCTCCCCTATCATCTAAGCTCCACATGTTGCAAAACAATCGTGAGCTTCACTTATTGGCCCAATTTGCTCAGAGTCCTAACAAGATATGCATAGATTGACTTAGTCTGTATTTCTTTGACACTTCCACAACTTCATCTAGTTTAGCAAGCTGCCCTTCTGCGGCCAGAACATTTAAAATGATACTATAAGTTCATTAGGTCACATTCTCTTTCCACCATTTTAGAGAAGAGAAGAATAACTTTGTCAACCATCCGTCCGTTTGCAAGTGCCTGGATCATAGTGTTAAAGCAAATAATTAGGAGTGCAGCCCTTTTTATCATTTGGTCAAAAAGAGTCAGTGATTCATCAGGCTACCCATCTTTCCAGTCATTCTGATCATGATTGTGTAAGTGTACTCATCAGGCGCCACAAGAACTTCCGTTTCATGTCTTCAAAAACCCTGTAGGCTTCATCAACCTGTCAAAATACTGCAGATCAGATAATAAGGATCCATGAAACTGACAATGGACCGTAAAGCAACCACCAGGAAATTGCACTTGTATGAATGAACTACAACACACCAATCTTAAAGAAACATCTGGATTTAAATAAATAGTATGTCAAAACCAGGCTTGCAATTGTTTCTTGTCATTTGATGAATTCTTATATTACTTTCTGGGTTACTCTAAAAGTTAATCGCCTGGCAGCATCCAAACACTTCCTTTCATAGTATGCCTCACTATTCAGAAACAAAATCAAAATATTCTTCTACTTTTGACAATCCTAAACAGCACTAATAGCACAAACTTACACCAATTTCATCAGTTTAAAATTCCTACACATTCCCTTCAGACCCACTTTCATGGCTACCTCAACTTCACAGAAGATTAATGCTTACAGGAAAGGCTATAAAACATGCTTTGAGCTCCATGCATTCATAATTATAAGGCAGAATAATTCAACAAACATCAACATTAATACAAAAAAAAAAAAAAAAAAAGGGTTAGAATTTCAAAACAAGAACCTTTTCATTTTTTGCCAAAGCATCCAGCAGCATGTTGTAGGCAAAGATGTCCAACTGGTATCCTTTCGTCCTCATCTCACTGTAAACCCTGAACGCCTCGTGCACGTCGCGTGACCTCAAGTAAGCTTGCAGCAAACACTTGTACGTGTAGCAGTTCATCTTCAAGTCCCATTTTTTAACCAACCCAATACAATTTTTCAAGTCATCAGAATTACCGAAGAAGCCGATCAAAATGTTCACGGTCGAGATGTTGCCACGTATCTTGGACCTCTCCATGTCGCTCAGTAATGCACGGACGATATCAAACCGGTCGGGGAGAGTCGATTTAGATAGAATCAAAATGAGTCGCGCGTAAGTAAAAGCGTCGTGGTGAAAATTAGGGGAAAGTGATGGACAAAACTGGAAAAAATTATATGCGAGACGAGGGCAGTTTAGGGATTTGAGAATTTCGGAGGCTTCGGCTGAAGTGAGAGGGGGAGATAGAGAGGAGAAGTAATCCGACAGCGATGACGTGGCGGTACGGGATTGGATGAGGCGAGTGGCCTTGCAGATGATAAGGTGGCGCGGGATTGGGTAGCCGCGAGAGTCGGAGGGGATGGGCTGAGGTGATGTGACTTCGGCAGTGAGGGAACGGCCGGTGGGGGAGGTTGAGGTGATTTTGGCTATGTATTTTGTGGCGTAGTGACGCCGCGTGATAGTGGCGCGTAGGAAATCGAGGTGCGGGCGGCTGCGGCGCATGGTTGGTCTACAGAGTGGTATGCTGTTATATGTATGGAGGGGCATTTTGATTGCTGGGTTGACTGCAGGTTCTGGCCAAATGCTGGCAGGCAGCGTAAGCTGCAGTTTGATGGAGCGATAACAGCAGAAATTTACAAATTTCCAGGCTGCTGTATATGAAAATTTTCGGTGACAAGGGGCGGCTGCTGGTGCTGGGTGCTGAAGAGTTCTTACTGTGCAGATTTTTTTGTTTCCTGTTAGGTGTTCCCAGGAGAGATTGGAAATATAGGGTGTGGCTTGCCTATCTCGCCGGTTCTTTGGCGCTCAAGATGGTATGGGCTGTTGTCTTGAGTCTGGGTTGTTTTGTGTATAAGGACTGTATATCCTTAGTTTTTGTCCATATTTAANGCGATGACGTGGCGGTACGGGATTGGATGAGGCGAGTGGCCTTGCAGATGATAAGGTGGCGCGGGATTGGGTAGCCGCGAGAGTCGGAGGGGATGGGCTGAGGTGATGTGACTTCGGCAGTGAGGGAACGGCCGGTGGGGGAGGTTGAGGTGATTTTGGCTATGTATTTTGTGGCTTAGTGACGCCGCGTGATAGTGGCGCGTAGGAAATCGAGGTGCGGGCGGCTGCGGCGCATGGTTGGTCTACAGAGTGGTATGCTGTTATATGTATGGAGGGGCATTTTGATTGCTGGGTTGACTGCAGGTTCTGGCCAAATGCTGGCAGGCAGCGTAAGCTGCAGTTTGATGGAGCGATAACAGCAGAAATTTACAAATTTCCAGGCTGCTGTATATGAAAATTTTCGGTGACAAGGGGCGGCTGCTGGTGCTGGGTGCTGAAGAGTTCTTACTGTGCAGATTTTTTTGTTTCCTGTTAGGTGTTCCCAGGAGAGATTGGAAATATAGGGTGTGGCTTGCCTATCTCGCTGGTTCTTTTAACAGGCGCTCAAGATGGTATAGGCTGTTGTCTTGAGTCTGGGTTGTTTTGTGTATAAGGACTGTATATCCTTAGTTTTTGTCCATATTTAAGTTGTTATTCTTTATTCTTTATAAAATTACAGGACTTTAAAATAAAAAAAAATAAAAAAAATATTTCAGTTTCATTTGCACCTCAAATAAGCAATTTGTTTTGAGCTTAAATTCAATTAAAAAAAAAAATATTGTGAATAAGCTTTAGTGAAGATAAGAGAGTTGTTTCAGTAAACAATGAACATGGCACTAACAAAATAAAGTATAACTAATCTGGCAACAATACAACACATGGAGAAAAACTGTATGTTGAATTTCATTTCCTTTTGAAGTAACAAAAAACTTTAAAATGAAATGTAAACATGGAAAATTTTTCATGATATGACCATGAAAGTGAACTTGTGTTCGTGTTCGGGCAAGCAATTAGGTAAAACCGAAAAGATATCTGGATGGCTATGCGCAAATCATTTTCTGTTGATCTATGGCAAAATTTTCTTGATTCTATTTTATTTTAATAGGTTTTAACAGGTTGCAGAGGGCATAAAAGTTGCCATGGGCCGGGGATGAGCTTGAAATGCCATGGTGCTCTATCATTTCGGACGAAACTTGCTGCTAACAGATTCGTAGCTGGGGACATTTATCACTGTGACAAATAAGGGAAAAAATCATCAGAATCGAAACATCAGAAAATCAAGATCAGAGAGCTCTTTCAGATATGAAGGAATTACCGTCCCCATAAGACGCCATTGTTAGAGGTGATGAAATAATTTTCTGGCCAACGTTTGTAATGTCATTCAAGTTGATTGCATCTACTGCCTTTAGGAAATGGTCCACAGGCTTCCTGGTGAAATCATATAAATTCATGGCATAAGAAACGAATGTCAATTTCAACAGGGTTTTCTCTTTATTTCTTTCAACCTGTTCTCTTCATGACTTGTAACCAGACTCCGATCATAACATGTATTCTTCTGAGATGAAGCATTTAAAAATTTGAAAAAACTTTTCCCGTTCCATCTCTGATTTATGCAATTGCAATTCAAAGATGCAAAGATAACAAGAATAGGAGAAAAAGGGTGCATATACTCCAGGCATACCTCTCTCCATAAGTTAGAATCTGTCTGCCTATATCTTCTGAAACAATCATCTGCATAATAGAGCCATTCAATAATTATAACATGCTATAACAAATAGAAATGAAAACACAAAGCGCGTATTAGAAACAAGGATAAAAGAAACACACAAAAGAACAAGAAGAGGAACACCCTAGAGAGAGAGAGAGAGAGAGAGAGAGAGAGAGAACATACTCTAGATTCCAGATTCATCAGTACTGCAGATTTTGTCGCTTCTTTGGCACGATTTAGCTGTGCTTCAGTTACTGTCACCAACACAAAATATTAGCAAAAATTTAGAATTTAATGGCAGGACTTGCTGCAGATTCCATGAAACACACAATTGTGGTAGTTATAGAACAAACCTTGTGCAGGCGTTGCAATTGCAATTAATTCTCTTACTGACAAATCAACTGCTTTTGAAACAAAATCAGAATCCTGTGACCATAAATGGAACATACTTGAACTTAAGTTTGTTACGACAGGAGACAAACAAGAATTACTTGCAAAGCGAAAGAGATGTGATCAAGATAAGGATTGCAAAATCATTGCATCTGATTATAATCATCCAGGGATCTCAATATTAAGATGATCATAAAAGGAAAATTATTTAGATGCATACTTAGCTTGAGGTTTCTCATTTAAATCAAGATCATTTAATATTTAATCCATAAAAGTGAAGGAATTGATCTTAACAATCAGCCCATTAACGTTTGGAGAATATTTAATCCACCAACACAATAGAGAGCAATAGGTGCCTTACAGTGCTAGCATAAATGCCAAACAATCCAGTATTATTGAAGATACTGTTGAATGCAGAGAAAGAGTGAATCTGCTGATACTCATTCAAGACGCGGAGATCTGCATTCAAAATGCATGAAATAAACAATTTTAAAACTCGAGAAGAACTTTGCACCGAATAGAAAGAATATTAGCACATTTTAAGGAGTAAAAAGAAGAATGGACAAGCAAAGTGAACAGTGCAGCAATAAGTACAACTTACAGAGACGTGAGTGCATCCCTTTTCCGGGGCCTCCAGCTGAAAATGAACCACCTCCTCCCATAAGCATCTGCAGAACTATCAAAATTGTTAATTTAATACACCATAATTGGATATCAGATCAAGACGGAGATATAGTAGCAGGTTAAATTTTGAAATGATTGAACTAGTGTGAAAACGATCATGAGAAGAAAAGAAAAGTAGAAAATGCATTAAATATCTCGAAGAAGCAAAGTTGAAAATGCAGCACCTGAAGAACAGTCAAAATGACAGCTTCTTTCTCTTTCAGCCAGCCACCTGGCAATCCAAAGGCAAGAGCAACATGTGTGCTCTGAAAAAAACAACACAGTTAACGGACCTCTATAAAATTAAGAGCTGATGAGGAAGAAAAAATCTTTTCTTCCTCGCTTTGACTGGGGCAAGACAAACTCATTAACTTAAGGGCAATTAGTGATTCATACCTGTGAATCAGCTTGCTGGCGATAATCCCCTCCAACATAAACAGATTTTGGCTCTACTGGACGGGATACTTTTGGAAGGTCTGAAAGAAGCGGCTCTGCAATTGGTAAAAGCTCATCAAGATCAATGCTAGATGCCGCCAGGCCTACTGCTCCTCGGCACATCAAGAGGACTTTAAGAGTGTAGTTAGTCCATTCAACAAAATAAACATGTATACAAGAGCAAAACAAAGATCTAACTAAAATTATGGAATGTATATATATATATATCAATGAGTTTTTTGTTCTTACAGCAATAAATTCCTCCAAAACCGTGCTGTCCAATCTGTTCAGCATTGATTCGGGAGCCAAAAGAGGATTTGCTAAAGCACCAGCATAACCAGCAGAGTGAATAGCCTCCAAGAGCAGACCTTGTGGATTGTTACGAACTTCCCCAAGCTCTGATTTCAATTTGAACAACTGTATAAATGCAGAGAAAATTGTAACAAGAACAGAGTACTTGACAGGAAAGGACCTCATAAAGATTACAGCTAACAGACACCAACTGTGAATTTTTAACATCCAAGAGTAATGACATGGAAATTGATCATGTTATAGACATACATACTTATCAGTGTTTAATTTTAGATGAAATGGTGGAGACAAAAATACTAAATTAGCATCAGTTCCTTAGACTCCAGTTTGGAGGTCACCTGATTCAATACATGAGTTCAGAAAGTGCAGCAAGCATGCACAAATATGCTACTTCCAACAGTGGGAAGCATCAAACATGACCAGATAAGGAATACAGTAAAAAAAATTATGCAAGTGACTTGTAAAAGAGTAATTGAAAAACCTGCAAGATACTCTGCACCAAAAGACCTTAAGAATTTAACAGAAGAGTGGCAAGATGAAAAAGATTACCGCTTCAGTGACTTCCCAATCCAAGAACACAGGATTCCTCACACAGTCCACAAGCAACTCTACCATTTCAGGGACATAGGTCTTCAGAGCATCAAAACTGTACCCCATCTGCTCCCGAGATGCAGAGGCTGATATGTTACCTCCAATTGCCTCCACTTCCCTCACAATGCGCAAGTGGCTCCGGTTTTTAGTGCTCTTGAATGCCATCTTCTCCAGCAAGTGGGAGGCCCCACATGACATTGGTGTCTCATAAACAGAGCCACAATCAAGATATATCCCTATGGAGGCTACTGGGTTCTAATTAATGAGACACATACCACTCATTAAAATAGCAAACAACCAAACAAAAATAAGACAGTAAAGCACTACCAAACGGCAATTTGGAGTTGAATAAAACAAAGCATAAAAACATTGCTGCAACCCACACATACCGCTGATGTTGCTGAGGCAATTCTGATCCCATTGTCAAGAGTTGTAACCTTAACCTTTCCTGGTTCAACATAATCAGGCAGTACAGGTGGAAGGGAAACACCTTCAAGTACTGTGTCCAAAGGAGGAAGAGAACTAGATCTTTCTCCAGTCAGCCAGCTAAAGAGCCCTGCTGATGATGGCCTCACAGCAGCTGCACTCGAAGTTGCATACCGCATGGCTTGAACATTCCCAAGAAGGCCCTGCTCAAACCATTTCATAATATAGAATAATACATTTCACTTTACTAACTGAGGTACCATGAAAAAACCTTTTAAAACAGACAAAGAGAAAAAGTTCCCCCTTGTAATCAATGCAACCACTTGCTAGATAATTTCAGTAAGAAAACAAAAGAGATTGATAAATAGAATATCTCCAATCAAACAAGCCCAAATATTGCTAATTAAAGTAGAAAGAAAGAAGAAAAGGTCTTTCAAGCTACAAAACCACATCTAAACGCAGTAAAATGTAGCACAATTAAAACAACATCCTTATTAATATAACTGAAAAAGAAAAAATCATACGTAATCGTCATAACCCAGAAAGCATGAACAAATACCGGATCCAAAATCCTCAAATATAACCCTCATTAACCTTCAATAACGCTAGAAAATGAAGGTCAATCTTTGTTTCTTTTCAATCGGTTTTTCAATCTAAACAGAACTTTCCTTCAAACCCAGTTCACAGAAAACCTTAACCATTTTTTTATTTCTTTGTTTCGAGTTCATGAATTTTCTGTAGAAACAAAAAGGAAGTTAAGAATTTTTTTAAAGGATTGAGCTGATACTGACCTTATGAGACCTAAGTCTCGAAAAAGCAGTTCTGTACATAGTCACTGCTTCTCAGAAAACCCTAAAAACTGTTACTTGTTTGTGTTTCTTTTAACGTTCGAAGGTTTTTGCAAAAGAGAAAACCGAACAAGGGCTGCCTTCAGTAGAAGAAGAAGGGGGACTAGATTGTTAGGATTCTCTGCTGTGAAGTGCATGATGTTAAAGTGTGGTTTTGTCTGTGAACTTTCCATGTCAGCATATCTACTGGATTTACAAATTATATGTCGTTTTACTAAAAGACTATAGGACGACAAGTAGCCTACCTAAGTAGGGCCAGCAACTTCCGAGCATGCGAACAGGTAGTGGTTTCCCGTCCCCGTCGTCAGACACCAACGAAATCCCCGAACAGTTCCCCGTCCTCGAAATTCGGGGATTGAAGACGGGAGCAAATAAACTCATACGGAAGAGGCAAAATTTGTCTCTTTCCCATAAATTTCAACATATTTTTCTTTCTTTTTTTATTTTAAATGAAAAGAAATCAAATTAATAATAATTATAATACTCTTCGTAGGTTTATTGAATTATTATTGGGAAATCTTTTGACTAACTATTGGTCATTTTAATGCAAAGAAAACAAAATAATAATTTTAAACTTTGTTATTAGAAAAAGAAACTAACATTATTTAAATTAAAAAACCACACCCAACATATATATTAAACAACTAATCAATATATTTAAAGTCGCTTTTATCCTATTTTTATATATGAATGAAGAAAAAACTTATACAAATCATATGTATATAACATATATTAAATAAACTAAATGAAAAATAATTAACACGTATATAAATAAATCATTGACCAACGGCAGGTATAGATACAACTACAGGTTTTTACACTTGACACCTCTACTTGCCCTCGTACCTATCCTCGGTATGGGGATGAAAATGTTTCCTATCCTTACCCACAACCTTGGAATTTATCTTTGAGTAATTCTCATCGAGTAGGAATAGGTTTTTCCGGGTACCCACCTTATCGAGTTTTATTATCATCCCTATGTCTAAGATACTAATGAATGAATGATAAAATTATACAAAACATTCAAATTTCAAACTTATGTATTTTCTTTCTGATTAATCATAAAAAAGTATTATGGATAGTTTTTAAAATAAATATGAAATTTAAGAATCACTTTACTATAGGCCATAGGGCTTACAGCCTCCATTCAGATTAAGCCTGGGGTATCAAACCATCAATATATTGATGTTTGTATTGTTCATAAGTTGAAAACATTGGCTTCCATTGATACCACAAAAACAACAAATTAATTGTTTTATCCCTGCAAAGAAAATACTTGTTTATATATAATTCAATGTTATTTAAAATTTATTGTTATATTTTGCAAGATTATTGTTGTATGTAACAATGTCGAATCCTCTTAAAACTAGGAACATATTTGGATTATAGTTTATTACAATGACTTTTTGAAGTCTCCATCCCATGTTTACCTTTCTTTACCAGTAAAATTCTTCTTCTCTTGATGTTCATCTTTATTTTTATTTTTATTTTTATTTTTTTCTCTCTTTCATCTTCAAACAACAAAACATCAGCCAAGTAGACAATAATTTACATGCCTCTAAAATCTGATACACATCTTTTTTTGGGGAAACCTCGACGGTACGAGGAGAGTTTTATTGAATGAAAAAGAAGGATAACACCTAGACAAGGGGGGACGTAATGAGTCTTACCCTTCAAAAGAGTCTAAATACATAATATGGAATGCAAATGCATGCAATACATTCATGTTAAAAAAAAAAAATACACCTAAAAAAAATTAGTCCTAAGAGGAACAATAGTGTAAAAAATTCCAAACATGAAATAAACGTTTATCGCACTAAACATCCAACTAATAAACAAGCAAAATTGAAGATCGACGTTAGCCCATCTATGTTTGTCTGTGATCAAATTACTTCCTCGCAAAATGGACATAGAGTTAAGCCATTTCACCCAAATATCCCGAGCAGGTTGAAACTTTATACTATGAGCACAAAGAAGTTCTCTTAAAAAGGCATCCATGCATGACAATTTGCTTTTTCTCTTGAAATTTGATGTCTGGAGTTCAAGTAGCACAAAGAAGCGTTGTGCTGATAAAGAAGGGGAAAAAAAAAAAAAAAGCTTGTCAAAAATCATAATAATCAAGATATATACATATATACCTTCTATGATCGACGACGGTCAATTACTAAATGTAATGCTCAAAGGTAAAAGCCACTTGCCTTGGTTTAGGGGCACACATTTGATGACAATGATTCTGCAAATAGTACATACTTTGATAAAATGGCTTCTTGAATAAGAATGCTTTTAAGATTCTTGAGAATATCTGAAAATGGAAATGAAAGATATAGTAACAAGATCATTCACATTAAGGAATTACCTGATCTTCCTATTTATTTCATTTTAAACAGATTTATGAATGTCTCCTGTCTCTTGAATAATCCAAGTAGTATTCTGACCATAGAGTTTGTTCCTTTACCCTGCGCATTAAATAAACACTTGCTTGCTAAGAGATGAACTCAACCATTTCAGTGCAATAAGAAAATATATATCCTCAAGCCTCAAGTATAAATGGGATGGAAGCTAATATAACATATTTGGGATTTTAGCTTTACAATTGATACTACATGCATCAAACTGTAAAAGTTCAAGACTACTTTCTTTTGTTAGACACAAAGACTCTCTAAGCAAGTCTTTATCATTTGACATGGTATTTCTGCTAAGAAATGGTAACAGAGCAGATGTATTTACCATTATAAATAAAAGCATCATCCAAAATGCTTACATATCCGGGATCTTTGTACCTGAAAA
The DNA here is from genome assembly GCF_008641045.1 of Pistacia vera. Classification (NCBI taxonomy): domain Eukaryota; kingdom Viridiplantae; phylum Streptophyta; class Magnoliopsida; order Sapindales; family Anacardiaceae; genus Pistacia; species Pistacia vera. The sequence continues at coordinate 138,508 of NW_022195855.1, read as the reverse complement.
TTGAAGGTGAAGAACTATTTCAAAACTCCAACTGTGAACAAAGTAAAAAATGTTATTCTGAAGCTTCCTCTGTTGTCTAGCTTCTCGCATTCTGCATGCCACAAAACAATAAAGCTAATAGAGATACATTTCCCTCTGAAATCAACCATATCTCTTTTAACATTAAATTGTTTTGCTTAATACATACTAGAAATGAAACAAAGTAGGATCAGATATACTTATTTTAACATTAAATAGTTTTACTTAATACACACTCGAAATTGATAAACATTCAATCAAATTGTTTACTTTTATCGATATTTTAAAAACAAATTGAAACTGCTGCTTATTCTAGTTAACATTACAAAATGCAAATCTATCCATTTATTTGATTACTAGTAAAACCTGTATATAAAGGAAATGAAGAAGGAAAAGAAATTACCCTTAGATTGATAACCAGGAAAAGTGTAGGAGAATTCAGAGTCCATTTTCTACCCAAAATCAGTCATTTTTTTTTTTACAACGCTGTTTTACACAATGTAGCCAAGCATATCTCAATTGTGGTTACCTTTCTTAACAATGCATCCAGGCATGACAGTTTGATCTCCTCTTGAAATTTGATGTCCGGTCTACAATTTGCACAAGGAATTTTCTTTCTTAACCCTAAAAAAAAAAAAAAAAAAAAAAGAATCCTGGTTAAAATGATAATAATCAAAGATATAACTATACTTGATTTCATTACTTACACTAGACCATAAAGGCTCAAAATTAAATCACATAAAAGCTAATAGAACAAACTTGGGATTTTATGTTTACACCTCAAACTCCTTGCCTCAAGTATTAAATTGAAGACTACTTTTATTAGACACAAAGACTCTCTAAGCAAACCTTTAACATTAGGCATGGTAACAAATAGTAATCAGTCTTTGATTTTTCGGCGCTTAAAAGCAAGCGGAGAAGCGTTTATATTCAAGATTTTTTCTTATAAAAGTGAGAAAATGCAAACCTGATAGAGAGCATATAAGATTTGTGCCAATTGACTGAAAAATACACCCAGTAGTTACCTCTTTTTGCCGGCATGTTTTTCTCCACATCATCATATGACGCTTTCTTTGTTTCATTCAAAAAAAGGAAAACCAATAAAACTAAGAGTGAGATATATTCATATATCATATTATATTTAAGGGATAAAACAGTGAATGGAAATTTGTACTGAAGTTAATAAATATTAAAAATAATAATGATGATAAATTAAAACTGCTGTTTGTTCTAGATAATATCACAACATGCAAATCAATTAAAAAAATTGATTGATCTATTACTTTGATTACTTAAAAAAAGTAAATCTATTAAAAGGAAATAGAAAAGGGAAAGAAATTACCACTAGACGAATCTTCAGCAACAAAGACGGAGGATAGGGAACCTATTTCACTATTTGGATGTCAGGGATGCGAGAGATTTGGGCCCAATAGTCACCTGTTTCCTTTTCACAACGCCGTGCTAAAATAGGGCAGTAATTGAGCCGCAATTTTTCTAGTGTGGCTGACTGAAGAAGATTTTCCGGTAATTCCTTCAAATCATAACAGTTAGAAATGTGCAAGGAACACAGCCATGGCATGATTGTAATATCTTTTTAATCCTTCTTTGTAATCTCATAATCCCATTCTTCCCAATGTGAGAGATTTCAATTTGGGGAAGGCAATTGCAGATGTGTCATCACTCTTAATTCCTAAAATTTCATTACCCACACTTTTCACTTTGCTTACCCATTTTATATTGAGTACTTAAAGGGATGATAATTTCCCTAAAAATAATAATGATAAAATAAAATTGCTGCTTGTTCTAGATAATATCACAACATGCAATCAATTAAAAAATTGATTTATTACTTTGATTACCTAAAAAAGTACCATCTATTAAAAGGAAATAAAGAAGGGAAAGAAATTACCACTAGGAAGAATCGTCAGTGACAGAGTTGGATGATTTGACATGCTGGTGGGAGAATTCAACTTGCGGATTAAGAAATTTCGATGTGAGGGATGTGAGAGATTTGGGCCCAATAGTCACCTGTTTCCTTTTCACAACGCTGTTGTAAAATACGGCAATGAACGAGCTGCAATTTCTCTAGTGTGGTTGACTGAAGAAGACTGTTTGGTATTCCTTTCAATTGATGACACCAAGAAATGTGCAAGGAACGCAGACATGGCATAATTTTAATATCTTTTTCATCATTCTTTGTAATCTCATAATCCCACTCTTCCCATTTTTTCATGTTTTTAAATGTGAGAGATTTCAATTTGGGGAAGGCAATTGCAGATGTGTCATCACTCTTAATTCCTAAAATTTCATTACCCACACTTTTCACTTTTGTGACGTACCTTATTTCGAGTACTTCAAGGGATGATAATTTCCCTAAAGAAGGCAAATGCTCAATGCTTACGCAATCAACAATACTTAACACTCTCAGATTAGTTAATGACACCATCCAATTGGGGAATGATGTGCTACCTCTATAGTTTTGAATATTTAATTTCTTTAAATTTGGAGGTGGCTGTAAGGCTTCAAGAATTACCTTATCATTCTCATTTATTCTCTTCTGAAAACGCAGGGAGTAAGTTATATATTCAAAATATAAATCCAAAGAAAGGAGATTTTGGTTATTCTTAAGTTGTGCTCTTTTCGCCTCACCCACGTCTCTCAAATATCCCAACCCTTTTATACCCAGAGAATGAAGATTGCTAAGGTGTTGTAAACAATCAAGACTACATGCTTTCGTATTATCACTCACTACGAATTCTTGTAACGTCCGAAGACAAGTTAATTTCTCCATTCCTTTTGGCATGTACTCTAATCCTATAGTTCCCTTGTTTATCAAATGCCTCAAGTTTATTAATTTTTCCATCTTTTGAGGTAGTTTCATGAGATTGTAACATCTACTGACATCTAAGGTTAATAAATTATATAATTCACATACTACTTCCGGCAATTCTTCCAATACCCAATTATCACTTAAACTGAGGTATCTCAAATGTATCAGGTTTTTTATTCCTTTTGGAACTTTTTTAATAGAGATAGGTTGAAATTGCCTTCCAATACCTAGTGCCCTTAAATGTGTCAATTTAGCTATAAACTTTGGAAAGGAGACATTATGCTCAGACAAATCCCTCTGATATTCAACAAGGAGGCTACGTAACTTTTTGACATTGCAAATGGAGACAAGTTTAGCTAATGAGACCTCATTACCAACCAACATTGCATGATGACCTTTCTCATTCTTAGTAAGAAATAGCGTAAAGTCATGTACTATATCATGCATCTTACACCCTATAATATTATTATTATCATAATCCCTTTTTAGATCTTGAAAGAGAGATCGTGCAACTAGAATATCAAAATACTCTTCACCAATTAATTCCATCTCCTTGTCTTGTTCTAAACCAAGATAACCTTGAGCCATCCATAATTGTATTAATTTATCTTTATTTATATCATAATCCTTTGGAAAGATAGCACAATATGAAAAGCATCGTTTCACTATAGATGGTAAATCGTTATAACTAAGAAACAGAGTGGGAAATAAATCTTCTTCAAACTTTTCTAGTTTCCACATTTCACTATGTAAGACACTTTCCCACTCTTCTCTACTTTTTTTAAAACGCAAGAGACTCCCTATAATCTTTGCGGCAAGAGGTAAACCCTTGCATTTGCCTACAATTTGCCTACCAATTCCTTCTAATTTTTCATATTCATCAAGAGACTTATGAGACAATGCTAAACTTTTAAACAATAACCAACATGACTCTTCATGCAATTCCTTAATTGCGATGATATCAGTTGATTTCATCACTTGTGCAACTGTCTCTTTACGTGTGGTAATTAAAATTTTACTTTCATGGTGACCATCCTTTAGACAGTTGTACAATCGTCCCCATTTATCATAATCTTCTGTCCACACATCATCAAGGATAAGAAGAAATTTCTTTCCCACAATAAAGTTGCTAATAGATTCTAAAATTGATTGTAGTTCTCTTAAGTTAGAGGCACTACCTGTTAAAGCTTCAATGATCGCTTTGGCGATCCGAAACTCATCAAAAGGGTCTGATACACAAACCCATATTCTTTTTTCAAATTTGTTTTTCACTTCGTTATTGTTATAGGCAAATTGAGCTAGAGTTGTTTTACCTATCCCTCCCATACCTATTAGTGAGATGATATCAAGGCCATGATTAATACTATGAGACAACAATTTGTGTACTAAAGTATTGTTTTCCTCATCTCTACCATGTATCTCGGAAACATCAAAGGAGGTAGTTATTACACGTGAAGGTTGTTCAATACTCCTAGTCGTAAGACTATACCTTTCTTTCTCTTTGGCAATAGTATCTAGTCTTTCGTTTATATCCTTAATCTTAAGACTAATTCTACAACGAAACACAAGTTGTCTGAAAGTAAAGCCAGAGGAGAGAAAGAACGAACGTACCTTCTTAGAAATAGAAGCATTTGCCGCTGTAGACGCATTTTCAGCTGGCTCTTCAGCTTTCAATTTCAGAATTGAAGTCCTCCACTCATCCAACACGTCTTCCATGTCATAGGCTGCATCTTTGAGCTTATCTAACCAAAGTTTCACAGCCTTGTCCTTCACTTGCTTTTCTTCAGCATCCCTGAGCACGGCCTGGACGGTTCCTAGAGTGCTGGTTAGGCTCTTAACCGCTTTACCAGCACCTGCCACACGGCTCACCTCACTTTTTATTTCTTGAACAGCAAAAGAAGCCAGCTGCTCCAAGACAATTGAAACAATTGCATCAGCCATTGGTAATAGTAATAAATCAGAGAGGAGAAATTGAGTAATGAAGTTTGGTTTTTTTTTTTGTGAATAAGAGTCCGTACACAATCCTTCCAAATTTTATAGCGTATGAAAAGTGACGATTGGAAGAAATTACTTGGAAAGTGAAACCTTGCTTTGATTCTGGTTTAAGCATGTTGCTTTCTCCAATACCAAGCTATTCCTCTTCCCATATTCTTTCCTTCTGTAAAGGGTGTTTGTTTTATAAAAAATCGAATGAAGATTACCCATTGAAATTAATGTAAAGATCCCATTCCAGTCTAAAAAGTAAAGTATTTTTGGCTAGATTTATACACAATCCAGTAATCAAATAAAAAAAAAAAAAAAAAAAAAAAGAAACCAGTTTATATAATCCAATTAGTTTCGTTGATTTGATCTCTATGATCATAAACAAATGATTTCAATAACATGAGATTTAAATTTCATTGTTTTATAGGCGACTGTTTTCCGATTTCCTCAATTTAGCAAATGTATATGGATTATACCCAAAACTATATGGGCTAGGTGCAAAGTGTCGTTGGATGTGGGCTGTTACAAGCTAAGACATATGAGACATATTGAATATAATAATTAATATTCTAATATTAATGTTAAAATGAATGAAAATCATCTTACTTTAAACATATAGTTCAGAAGATAAGAGGTTTGTAAATTTTGACCAATCTAAATAATATTAATATAAAGTTGAACGTAATATTATATTTAATATAATATTTAACATAAAATTTGTAAAATTTTATAGAAATCATATGGCACAAAACTGTTTAACATTTTCTAATATCAATATGATATGATTATATTACAAATTCATTGTATCATAATCACATTTCTAATGTTAGTCTATAATTCAGTATTTTCTCTACATCACATGGAAGGGTATCCACAAATAACAATTCAGTGTTCTTCCCTAATGCGGCCAATTTATCAACTTATTTTATTTTCTCTCATAATCCATGTTTGTTAATAAACATATGTGGTAGAAAATGCTGCTTTTGGAAGTGGTTATTTATGAATAAGATTATTTTTCTAAATGGATATTTTGCAAATGGTTTTTTCTTTAATTTTTTGGTAAATAATTAATTCTACAAATGGTAGAAATGGTCATTTTTTTTCAAATAATTCTTTAAAAAATGGTATAGTTTTTATTAAAAAAAAAATTAGGATTTTGCAAAATAATAATAATAATAATAATAAGATTTCAATAATGGTTATTTTTGCAAATATTATTATAAGAAATGGTTATTTATGCAAATGGTCATTTTACAAAATGGCTATTATTGAAAATGATCAAATTTAAAAGTGACTACATTTTCAAATGGTTACTTTTGCAAATTATCCTTTCTGAAAATGGTTATTTCAACAAACTTTCGTGTCTCCAATGGCTTCTCTCGCAAATGTCAAGTGTATCTCCCGCTTCTATTCAATGGTTCAACGGCAGCGAGTCGATAAGAATCAAATAATTACCGAGAAGTAACGATTTTAAGGCGTCATTTGCATAAATAGCCATAAATAGTCAATTAAACTTATGTAGATAGCAAGTTCAACGATAAAGTTGAGATTAATTTTACATATAAAAAATACTAAAATAAAAAAAATAAAAAAATATGATATTGTTATCTTAATACTATTATATTTTGTAACAAGACAAAAAAAGAAATTTAAATCGACTCATGGTCAAAGGATAAAATCACCGAAAAGAATTATTAAAATTCCCAACCGACACCCTAACCGCTTAACAAAAACGAACACTTTCTCCTTTCTTCTTCATCATATACCAAACCTTCTAGTAACAATCAACTCACGTTTTCATTTATTTAAATTATTTTTTTCTCAAAAATAGTTTATTCTTTTTCAATCACCACCGGATCTCAACCATCCACTCACTCTCTCATCAACGGTTAAAAATATGCCTTCGCTCACTCTCTCACTTCCACCACCATCACCACCACTATTGTCCATAAGATTTATGGTCCCCATTTATCATAGTCTTATGGTCCACTCACTCTCTCATCAACGGTTAAAAAATATTCCTTAATAGTGATGATGTCAATTGATTTCATCATATGTGCAACTGTATCTTTGCGTGTAGTAATTAAAATTTTATTTCCATGATGACCATTCTTTAGACAGTTATACAATGATCCCCATTTATCATATTCTTATGTCCACACATCATCTAGAACAATAAGAAATTTCTTTCCCACAATAAATTCACTAATAGATTCTAAAACTAATTGTAGTTCACTTAAATAAGAGGCACTACCAATTAAAGCTTCGATGATCGCTTTGGCGACCCGAAACTCATCAAAAGGGTTGTTTTGTGAAAACTATTCATATGCAATGCTGTCAACTTTTATAGTGTATGAAAAGAGACAATGGGAATATATTACTTGGGAAAGTGAAACCTTGCTTTGATTCTGGTATAGGCATGTTGCTTTCTCCAATCCCAAGCTATTCCTCTTCCAATATTCCTTCCTTCTGTACGTAAAAGATGTTTGTTTTATACAAAAAACGAATGTGGAGGTTGAAGAAATGAAGATATCCCATTGAAAGTACTGTAAAGATCCAATTCCAGGCTATAAAGTAAAGTATTTGTGACTGGATTAATACACAATCCACCACACAAGCATGCTTTTGCATTAATCAATTAAAATAAATGATGTAAGCTCTAGAAGCCATAGCATTAGGAATATCAATAAACATAATTAATAACCATAATTAAATAATTTCCTCACTAGATTATCCTAAACTAGTGTAGAATGTTAGTCAATCCATGCATATGGAACTAGACTTGCCTTGGCCTTGCGCATGACTTCTTGCATAAGAATGATGTAAAACATCGTCAACACCCACCAAATTTAAAACATTAATCTAATAATTAATTAATTCATCATCTTACTTCATATTGATCTTTAATTAATTGTTAAAATAATGATTAATTAAAGGATATGATAAGTGAAATTAATGATATGATAGGTTATATAACATCCTTGTACAATTAGGCATCAAATTAATTAAGTGATTAGGCATGAATGGTTGCGTAAGTTGATGCATCATGCAATTTGACATGTCTAAATTGGCTAATGTTTCAAAGTTTGTGTGCCAATAATTTATCAAAATTAGAGCCCTTTGGTATGGCTAGATAATTTATCAATTTTAATGTGATTTATTCATAGAATATAATTAAATCGTTATCAACAAGTTGACGGCCAGATCTTTGGTCGTGTTGACGACCAAGATATGATTGTCGTTGATATCTTGGCCATCGTTAACCATCAACGAAGGTCATATCTTTGGTCATTGTTAACAACCAAACATCGTCAGATTTGGCCGTAGATCTAACCGAGCCCAAAAAGACCATATCGGCGCACGACCGGCTAGATTGAATCGGTTGTGTGCCATTATGGTGACTTTCGGCCACCCTTCGGTGACGGTGGCCAACTGCCAGCATTTAATGGGTGGATGGAGGTGTTTTTGTTAATTTTTAATATTATTGTAGAGGTGTTTAGCTAAATTAACAAACTTAGAGGATGTTTTTGTTTATTTTTAACTCTTACCTCGTAATAACCACCTAACTCAACTTTTTCAAAACAATAAAGCTAGGGACACCGAAAAACCTGCACCGAAATTGTGTACCGGCCTACGTGTACCAGCCGCGTGAATTTTTTTTTAATTTTTTTCTAGTGAACGGTCGTCCAAAAAATTTGGACGGCCGTTCACTCATATGGACACCCGTCCATATTATATGGACGGGGGTCCATATACCAGGGGCGGGCGTCCCCATTTAAAGGACGCTCATCCATAAATAAAATATAATAAAAAATTTTACAAAACATTAGGGATGGCTGTCCATCCATTATGGACGGCCGTCCATTACTTTTGGACGGGCGTCCACCAATAATGGACGCCCATCCTTGATCCAAATATGAAAAAAAAAAAAAAAAACAAAAACTTTAGGGACGGCCGTCCAAAAATTTTGGACGATCGTCCGTTACGTTTGGACGGGCGTCCATTAAGAATGGACGGTCGTCCATACTTTTAATAAAAAAAAAAAATTCTAAACAAAAACCCATTCTTCTTCGTCTTCATTCCCCATCTCCTCTCTTTTTCTTCGTCTTCATTCCCCATCTACGCAACATAGGCAAGAAGATCGAAGATATCAGACAGAAACTTCATGATATTTCTCGGCAAAGCAAACAGTACTGCCTTGAGGATATTGGTAACAAGGATGAAAGAAAGGATCATGCTTTTTACAGATTGAACGAACTGAGAAAAGCCACCTCCTTTGTACTAGATGACCATGTTATTGGCTGTAAGGATGAGTGAGAAATTGTTGGCTAAACATCTTGGCGGGGCCGCGGAGAGGTGTGATTTCTATTTTGGTAGGGTGGTTTAGGTAACAACATGGTCATCTAACTACAGATTACAAAATCATATATGTCCTCTGGTCAGTGGTACTACAGTCACAGCTAAAAATAAGTTTCAAGATCGAGCTTGGGTTTCAGTCTCTCCAGATTACAAAACTGAAGATATTCTTCGAAGGATTCTAAAATCTTTCCACATCATGCTTGAAAGGAGGAGAGATGAAGATCTTTAGAAGTAAGAAGCAGATGAGTGCAGAAGAGTTGGAGCGACAACTGGAGAAGATGAGTCAAGAAGATTTGGAGTGGTATCTTCAAAATGGTTGAATAGCAGTATGGACGCCCATCCAAATGTAAGGGTCGGCGTCCAACATAGGGACGGCGTCCATAATTTATGGACGGCCGTCCCCAAAGTTTTTTGTTTTTTTTTTTTCATATGGGTCAAGGACGGGGTCCATTATTTGTGGACGCCCGTCCAAAAGTAATGGACGGCCATCCATAATGGATGGACGACCGTCCCTAATGTTTGAAATTTTTTATTATATTTTATTTATGGACGGGTGTCCTTTAAATGGGGAGCCGTCCCTGGTATGGACCCCGTCCATATAATATGGACGGGCGTCCATGTGAGTGAATGGCCGTCCAAATTTTTTGGACGACCATTCACTAGAAAAAAAATTAAAAAAAATTTCACGCAGCTGGTACACGTAGGCCGGTACACAATTCGGTGTCCCTAGCTTATTGTTTTCAAAATCCTACGCATAATCAGCTTGGGCTAAGAACTGTTGGTTTTATGTCCATGACAGCAATTGGTTACTTGATATTCAGCCAATCTACTCAACGGCAAGTGAAACAAAATTTTACCAAAAAAAATGGGTTAAAAATAGCAATCTGCACGTTTTAATTTGTCCAATAGCTTAAAATAGTAGAATCCATCTCTTGGTGCAAGTTTAGATGGTGTTATACTTTAATATAAAGGTCATATTATAGTAACTTAAATTTTTTATTTAATTTGAAACACTGATTTATAACTATTGATAAATCATAATTAAATGGTTTAAAATGACATATAAAATAACTAATTAATAATCATCAATCCATGGCAGTTCAAGGATTTGGATCCTCTGTTAAATTAATTTTACCTAATCTCTCTGATCCTAACGCAATTGTCGCTCAATTTTGTGTTCGACACTCTTCAATTTCAATTCAATTTTTCGTATCAATTAAACCAACGCATCTCATGTTTATGTCTATTCAAGTTCAGCTATGTTTCTTTGATTTTGATTTTTAATATAAAACTTCTTATTCTATGTCTATTCAAGCTCAATTTTTTTTTCTTGGATTTTGATTTTTCTTGGAATATAAATTTGTCAAAAAAATTTGTTTAATTCAAATTAATGTATAAGAATGGCATGTGTAAAAGAAGAGAAAAAACCATCATCCGTGCCATGGCGGGCCCACGTTACAGAGAAGGGGGCCCGGGCGCCTTCTCAAATATGAAAATCCTTAAATTCTCTCACCGATAATTGGTCTAACCGTCTAAGCCCCCCATATATTATACTTTGAACTATAATTTATCTCCTCAAAATCCTAATCCCACATAGGGATGAGACACGCACGAGCTACTCGAGCTCAGCTCGTTGTAAGCTCGAGTTCTACTCGAAACCAATCGAGTCGAGCTCGGGCTCGAGCAGTTCGTGAACAGTAACGAGCCGAGTTCGATCCGAGTTGAACTTGGCTCGTCAAGCTTGCGAGCTTAAACAAGCTTTGGGGGTCAATTTGTAAGATTTTAAAAATTTTATTTTTAAGTTGTGAACATTACAAACCAACACCCATGACCCATTCCCAGACAAAAAACAAGAAACCCATTTCAAAGCTCAAACAAAAACTTAAAACCCATTTGGGATTTTTTCTTTCGGCTTCAAAAATCCAACTTCATTCATCTTCTCTTTCACCTTCATTCATCCTTGGTTCCATTCAAGCTTAGAATGTGAAAGAAAAATAATGAAGGAGAAAATCTGAAGGAGCAGAAGAAGAAAGAGAAGGGGAGGTGAGAATAGGGAAGAGAATATGGAAGAAGGAAAGAAGAAAGAGAAGAGAATTGGGAGAAAGAAAAGAAAAAAAGATGAAGGAGAAGATTTGAAGAAGTAAGAAAAGAGAAGGGAATAAGGCAGAAAGAGAAGAGGATGGGGAGAAGGAGAGAAAAAAAAAGATGAGGTGACAGGTGAAAAGAAGAAAGAGAAAATGAGGGGAGAAAGAGAAAAAAAATAAAAATGAGGTGACAGCCTGTGAAAGGATGAAAGAAAAAATAAGGGAAGAGAGAAAATATAATATGTTTGTATTGAGCTCGAGGCTCGAGCTCGTTTGAGCTCTATTAAGCGATAGTACCGAGCTTGAGCTCGAACATGAATACTAAAGCTTGATTGAGTTTGAGCTTGAGCTTGAGCTTGGTACTGTTCATCACGAGCCGAGCTCGAGTACCGAGATACTCGGCTCGGTTTGGCTCGTATACATCTCTAATCCCACATACCACGAGATTTAATCTAACGTTTCATTTTTTTTTTTAAATAAATAATCTTATTCAATTTTTTTGTTATAAATTTACTTCCTCCCAATCATTATTTATTGTTGTGCAATAAATCTGTCACGAACTGTGCTAACAATCAACGCTTAGATTCATGTCGCGTGTCACTCCCTTGCAAAGTTGTTTCGCTTGCAAGATGACCAATCCAACAGTGAGAAATTTGACTCCAAATCTAGATTGGGGGATTTTACATAAGAAACTTCCCTTCAAACAACTCTCAACCACCCTCTGAGGGAGAACAAAAACGAGAGAGCCTCCATTCACGGAGAAAAAAAAACTCAAAGCGAAAGAGAGTTCATCTTTGTAAACATAATACAAGTGTAAAAACACAAAGAGAAATACAATAACAGTGAACGTAGAATTTGTTTATCGCTTCCGAATCGTTTTAAAAACTGTTCCATCTTTGTTCTTTGGTTTTTCTTTTGAGGTTTCATCTTGATTTAACATCAAAATATTGACTTGGCTTCTCTCAAATCCTTACATAGACTTCACTACATACTTCACGTTGATGCACAATTGAGCAGCAACATTTATCAAATTTTCTATCTTACAAAATCAATTTTATTCTCTTTCCATCTTTTTGCTTCAAAATCAAGTAAGTATTTTTTTCTTTCAAATTTATTAGTTTATTTTGTTAAATTATTATTATTATCTATTATTTTCTAGTTCTAATATTTTTACATTCAATAAATTTTAATTATTTTAGATCAATAATCCTAGTTCAATTATTATTATTATCATTATTTTTTTTTTGTAGTTATACTATACTTGGAAGGAATTAATTAATTAACATCCACATTGCTATAAGACAATTATAGATTTAATCAATAAATAAATTATCAATTGCAATTAGTTAATTCATCATCTTACGTCAACTTGCTCTTTAATTTAAAAGAATGATGCTAAATAAACTATATGATAAGTAAAATTAATGATATGATAATTATATACCATCCTTAAATAATAATAAAATTAAATGATTAGGCATAGAGCCTTTCCTAGAGCATTTTATCAATGTGTGTGTGTGTGCTCTAGGACCTTAGAACTGGCAAAGTTGGGACACGTGACGTGAATAGTGTCAACCTACCTTGAGCTAATCCCTTTACAAGTATTGTTTAGGTTAAACACTATCCACAAGTTAGACTTACACTTATAAATTTGCTATTATGACAACATACATAAATTGATTTTTTACCCAAATGTAGGGACGAAAGCTCTCTCTTTTTTTCATCATGTACTCACCCTCTCATCAACGGTTAAAAATATTCCGTAATAGTAATTTAACTTTATAGTGACAATGGATATACTTGGGAAAGTGAAACCTTGCTTTGATTCTGGTTTGGATGTTGTTCTCCAATTCCAAGCTATTCTCTTCCAATATTCCTTCCTTCTGTACGTAAAGATGTTAAAAAACCATTGAAAGTACTGTAAATATCCAATTCAGGCTATGAAGTAAAGTATTTATGACGGATTTACACACAATCCACCACACAAGCATGCTTTTGCATAATCAATTAAAATAAATGAGTTAACACTAGAAGACATAGCATTAGGAATATCATAAACATAATTAATAACCATAATTAAATAATTTCCTCACTAGATTATCCTAAACTAGTGTGAGAATGTTAGTCCATCCATGCAATGGAACTACACTGCCTTGGCCTTGCGCATGACTTCTTGCATAAGAATGATGTAAAATCATCAACACCCACCAAATTTAAAACATTAACTAATTAATTAATTCATCATCTACTTCATATTGCTTTTAATTAATTGTTAAAATAATGATTAATGAAAGGATATGATAAGTGAAATTAATGATATGATAGGTTATATAACATCCTTGTACAATTAGGCATCAAATTAACTAAGTGTTAGGCATGAATGGTTGCGTAAGTTGATGCATCATGCAATTTGACATGCCTAAATTGGCTAATGATTCAAAGTTTGTGTGCCAATAATTTATCAAAATTAGAGCCTTTGGTATGGCTAGATAATTTATCAATTTTAATGTGATTTATTCATAGAATAATTAAATCGTTATCAACAAGTTGACGGCCAGATCTTGGTCGTGTTACGATTGGATATGGTTGTCGTTGATAACTAGTCGTCATGACCATCAACGAAGGTCATATCTTTAGTCATCGTTGAAGACCAAACTTAGCCAGATTTGGTCATAGATTGGCATTTCTTGATTAGATCCATGGTAGATTTGGCCCCAAAAAAGTCATGTCAGCGTCGACCGGAGATCCAATCGATTGTGTATCATTACGGTGACTTTCGACCACTTTCGGCGATGGTGGCAAGTTGTCGACTTAATGGTGGGTGATAGTGTTTTTGTTAATTTTTAATATTTTTATAGAGGTGTTTGGTTAAATTTACAAAACTTAGAGGATAATTTTGTTTATTTTCAACTCTACCTCGGATAACACATAAATCAACTTTTTTAAAAATCCTAACCATATTCAGCTTTGGCTTAAGAACTGTTGGTTTTATGTCCATGACAGCAATTGGTTACTTGATATTTGGCCAATCTACTCAACCGCAAGTGAAACAAAATTTTATCATAAAAAATTGGGTTATAAAATATCTATCTACACCGTTTTAATTTGTCCAATAGCTTAAAACAGTAGAGTCCATCTCTTGGTCGGTTATACTTTAATATAAAGGTCATATTATAGTAACTTAAATTTTTTATTTAATTTGAAACACTGATTTATAACTATTGATAAATCATAATTAAATGGTTTAAAATGACATAAAAATAACTAATTAATAATCATCAACCATGGCAGTTCAAGGATTTGGATCCTCTGTTAATTAATTTTACCTAATCTCTTGATCCTAACGCAATTGTCGCTCAATTTGTGTTCGACACTCTTCCATTTAATTTAATTTTCGTATCAATTAAACCAACGCATCTCATGTTTATGTCTATTCAAGTTCAGCTATGTTTCTTTGATTTTGATTTTAATAATAAAAATTCTTATTCTATGTCTATTCAAGCTCAATTTTTTTTTCTGGATTTTGATTTTTTCTGGAATATAAATTTGTCAAAAAAATTTGTTTAATTCAAATTAATGTATAAGAATGGCATGTGCAACAGAAGAGAAAAAACCATCATCCGTGCCATGGCGGGCCCACGTTACAGAGAAGGGGGCCCGGGCCCCTCTCAAATATGGAAATCCTTAAATTCTCTCACGATATTGGTCTAACGTCTAAGCCCCCATATATATACTTGAACTATAATTTATCTCTCAAAATCCTAAGATTTATTAGAGAACGCTAAACTTTTAAACAATGACCAACATGACTCTTCGTGCAATTCATTAATAGTGATGATGTCAATTGATTTCATCACTCGTGCAACTGTCTCCTTGCGTGTGGTAATTAAAATTTTACTTTCATGGTGACCATTCTTTAAACAGTTGTACAATGGTCCCCATTTATCATAATCTTCTGTCCATACATCATCTAGGACAAGAAGAAATTTTTTTCCCTCAATTGATTCACTAATAGACTCTAGGACCAATTGTAATGCATCTAATTTAGAGGGCTTACGCGTTAGAGCCTCAATGATCTCTTTGGCTACTTTGAACTCGTCAAAAGGGTCTGATACACAGACCCACATTCTTTTTTCAAATTTGTTTATCACCTCATTATTGTTATAAGCAAGTTGAGCTAGAGTTGTTTTACCCATACCTCCCATGCCCACAATTGAGATGATATGGAGGCTTCTACCCTCACGACTAGTACTCTCACCCAACAATTTGCTTACTAAAGTAGCGTTCTCCTCATTTCTACCATAAATCTCAGAAACATCAACAAAGGAGGTAGTTGGGTCACGTTGAGGTTGTTCAATTCTCCTACTAGTAAGACTATACCCATCTTTCTTACTGCTACTAGCAAGACTATAGCTATCTTTCTTTTTGGCAATAGCATCTAGTCTTTCGTTTATATCCTTAATCTCAAGACTAATTCTATAACGAAAAACAAGTTGTCTGAAAGTAAAGCCAGAGGAGAGAAAGAATGAACGTACCCTCTTAGGAATAGAAGCATTTTCAGTTATAGAAGCATTTCCAGCTGCCTCTTCAGCTTTCAGTTTCAGAATTGAAGTCCTCCACTCATCCAACACGTCTTCCATGTCATAGGCTGCATCTTTGAGCTCATCTAACCAAAGTTTCACAGCCTCTTCCTTCACTTGCTTTTCTTCAGCATCCCTGAGCACGGCCTGGATGGTTCGGAGAGTGTTGTGTAGGTTCTTAACCGCTTTGCCAGCACCCGCCACAAGGCTCACCCCACCTTTTATTTCTTTGACAGCAAAAGAAGTCAGCTGCTCCAAGACAATTGAAACAATTGCATCAGCCATTGGTAATAGTAACAAATCAAAGAGAAGAAATTGGAATATGAATTTTGGTTGTTTTTTGTGAAAACTATGCGTATGCAATCCTGTCAACTTTTATAGCGTATGAAAAGAGACAATTGGAATAACTTACTCGGAAAGTGAAACCTTGCTTTGATTCTGGTTTAAGCATGTTGCTTTCTCCAATACCAAGCTATTCCTCTTCGCATATTCTTTCCTTCTGTAAAGGGTGTTTGTTTTATAAAAAATCGAATGAAGATAACCCATTGAAATTAATGTAAAGATCCAATTCCAGTCTAAAAAGTAAAGTATTTTTGGCTAGATTTATACACAATCCAGGAAGCAAAAAAAAAAAAAAAAAAAAAAAAAAAAAAAAGAAACCGGTTTATATAATCCAATTAGTTTAGTTGATTTGATCTCTATGATCATGAAGAAATGATTTCAATGACATGAAATTTAAATTTCACTATTTTATAAGTGACTGTTTTCGATTTTCTCAATTTAACAGATTTATATGGGTTATATCCAAAACTATATGGGCTAGGCCCAAAGTGTGGTTGGGTTTGGGCTGTTACAAGCTAAGACATGTGAGACATACTACTGAGTATAATAATTAATATTCTAATATTAATGTTAAAATGAATGAAAATCGTCTCATATTAAATATATAGTTCATAAGATAAGAGGTTTGTAAATTTTGACCAATCTAAATAATATTAATATAAAATTGAATGTAATATTATATTTAATATAATATTTAACATAAAATTTGTAAAATTTTATGGCAATCATAAGATATCGCAGAAAACTGTTTAACATTTTCTAATATCAATATGATATGATTATATTACAAATTCATTGTATCATAATCACATTTATAATGTTAGTCTATAATTTAGTATTTTCTCTACATCACATTGAAGGGTATCCATAAATAACAATTCAGTATTCTTTCCTAATGCGGCCAATTTATAAACTTATTTTATTTTCTCTCATAATCCATGTTTGTTAATAAACATATGTGGTTGATATTTTCTTCCTTCTTCCTATTCTTATTTTATTACTGATTATTAGTCACAATTTTGTATTTTATTGAAATAAAACTTTGATTAAGAGAGAATCAACGTCAAAACCTAAACCCTTTTCACCCGTAAGGCCGTAAGAAGGAATTTATTTAATTAACATCTAATTGAAAAGAAATAAGTCGGCCCATCATCTAATTAGTTAATTCATCATCTTACGTCAACTTGCTCTTTAATTTAAAAGAATGATGCTAAATAAACTATATGATAAGTAAAATTAATGATATGATAACTTATATACCATCCTTAAATAATAATAAAATTAAATGATTAGGCATAGAGCCTTTCCTAGAGCATTTTATCAATGTTGTGTGTGTGTGCTCTAGGACCTTAGAACTGGCAAAGTTGGGACACGTGACGTGAATAGTGTCAACCTACCTTGAGCTAATCCCATTTACAAGTATTGTTTTTAGGTTAAACACTATCCACAAGTTAGACTTACACTTATAAATTTTGCTATTATGACAACATACATAAATTGATTTTTTACCCAAATGTAGGGACGAAAGCTCTCTCTTTTTCTCATTCATGTACTCACCCTCTCATCAACGGTTAAAAAATATTCCGTAATAGTAATTTAACTTTTATAGTGACAATGGGACTTACTTGGGAAAGTGAAACCTTGCTTTGATTCTGGTTTAGGCATGTTGCTTTCTCCAATCCCAAGCTATTCCTCTTCCAATATTCCTTCCTTCTGTACGTAAAGATGTAAAATAACCCATTGAAAGTACTGTAAATATCCAATTCCAGGCTATGAAGTAAAGTATTTATGACTGGATTTACACACAATCCACCACACAAGCATGCTTTTGCATTAATCAATTAAAATAAATGATGTTAACACTAGAAGACATAGCATTAGGAATATCAATAAACATAATTAATAACCATAATTAAATAATTTCCTCACTAGATTATCCTAAACTAGTGTAGAATGTTAGTCAATCCATGCAAATGGAACTACACTGGCCTTGGCCTTGCGCATGACTTCTTGCATAAGAATGATGTAAAACATCTGAGTACAACATCATCAACACCCACAAATTTAAAACATAATCTAATAATTAATTAATTCATCATCTTACTTCATAGTGTAAAATAATTATTAATTAAAGGATATGATAAGTGAAATTAATGATATGATAACTTATACAATTAGGCATCAAATTAATTAAGTCAAGTGATTAAGCATGAATGGTTGCGTAAGTTGATGCATCATGCAATTGGACCTGGCTACGTTTCAAAGTTTGTGAGCCAATAATTAATCTAATAATTAATGCAATTGGACTTTTCAATTTTAATGTAATTTATTCATAGAATATAATTAAATTGTTATCAACAAGTTGTTATTATATATAGGTTTATGTTGATTTAGTTATAGCTTTTTCAATAACATATAATTACATTTATGCCCCTAAGGTTCGGGTCTAGTATACAAAATTATGTAGTTTAAACTATCAGATAGACCTTATAATTCTAATAGACGTTAACGTATATAAGAGTAAAACGGATAATTCACGCGTACACGAAGAGAAAAACATGCAATTCACTCTTTAATTTACTATTCTCTTAACAAAAAAAAAAAAAATGTTATTGTAGAATTAAGATTTGATTATCGATTGCTAGCGTGAGGAGAATATTCCTTAATTTAGTTATAGCTTTTTCAATAACATTTAAAAAGATATAATTACAACTACCCCTAAAGTTCTAGTCTAGTATTCCAAATCTTACAATTTAAACTATCAAATAGACCCTCATAATTCTAATAGACATTAACCTATATATGGGTATAATGGATAATTATACGAAAAGAAAAATATATAACTCACTCTTTTCTGTATAAAAAATGTTGTTTTAGAGTTAAGACTTGATTAGCGATTGTTAGTTTCTTAGTGTTGGATTTAATTATGTGAAAGGGTAAGAAAATAATTTACAAAGTGCTTACTTATTAAAAATTAAACTAACGTAAATAAATAGATTTTAAAAGACAAAAAGAAATAAAAAAATAAAATAAAAAGAGGTTGACAAAATTATCAGAATTAGGCATAAAAAATTTTGTCGACAGACGATAGCCTGTTGAAAGACATCGTTAAAATTAATTTTACATGTAAAAGATACTAAAAGACACAACAATTAATCCGTGAGTCTTCTGTAAATCTTATGCTTCAAGCTAGTCAATAAGGGGAAAAAATATATGAGAAAAAATGGAAACAATATAGAACAATAACCGCCAAGGTTATTGAGTCCATTAAGCAAGTTTAAGGAGCTTGTTCCTCTAGCTTCGAAGGGTGGAAGATCCAATTGCCCTGCCATGGCTATTTGTTCAATTTTCAGTGGAAATAGAACAGAAATCTGATTATTATTAACAACAAAAGAGCTCCATTATATAGGAGAAACCAAGAATGCTCTTCACGTTTACTAAAACACTAGCGGGAAACAAGAGATAAAGTGATAAACATCAAGTATACCCTAAACATTGCAACACACGATTAGCACTAGTCTAGAAAAGGGGCTGTTGTTGTCATTGTCCAGATTACCCGGTGTGGTTAGATGAAGTCGTGGATCTCCAGCCCGTTACCATACCTCTGCTCGTTGTCCAGCCCTCTATGCTGACCTAGCTTGTTTTTTGCAGCACCCAGATGAGATTCTCTCATCTATGAAGCGGTTCAATAAAAACCCGGATACAGACCTGGAAACCCACTCGGATACTGATAGCCGTGGGTTGTTGAATGCGCAACAAAGAAGTTATTCAGGGAGGCTAGACAGCTTCCTACATGGGCTAAGGATTATGTTACTTAAGAAATACGTGTTTTATCAAGGGCCCGCGGGTACATGCGCAAGGTTTCATTTATGATGCAGTGAAGATAAGGAAGCTGAGACAAATCTGATTCAGCTATTAGAAGATCATGTCCAATGGATTGTCGATTTCGTCTTGTGCCTTTCGCAAAACTTTCGGATTGTTTATAGAAGGGACATAGCCCCCTCCATGGTGGCTGCTGAAGTATCATCGATGATTAATGTCCACGAATCTTCCAACTCAAAAGCTGATCTATGGTTGATATTAGTAGTGCCACCCATGCCAAGTCTACCTTCCCTGCCTTTTAACATTAGAGTGCCCAAGCTGTAATTATGATCAAATAATTGCCAGATCTACCGAATGGAATTCCATTATCCCTCTTCCCAGGCAAATCAGATGGTCCTAGCAAATCAGACATTTCTAATGATAAAGAGAGGCTGCCCTCTTTTTATATAGTAAACCAAGGAGGTTAGAGCCTGATAGAACTGTGAATCCTATTTGGTAGATGAGTCTCAATTAAAAGGAAGTGTTATCACTTGTTTTTATTAAATTAGAGTTACACTTCAAGTAAAATTTTAGATCTTGCTAATGAAATGTAATAGGATTTGATTTTTATTCTGGATTGTCGTGGGTTGGGCTAGAACTAGATTTAGCTTAACTTGTAGGATAACCTAACTCATAGAGCGATCAATTCACAAATAGATTTAAGGTAAGTCCAACCAGAATTTGGCTAAGACACTAAGCCATACTATATTTATTTCTTTATTGAGTCTTGTCAAACCCATACGATTTTTGGTTCATGCAACTCTAAGATTGTAAATCATAATAAAATTGTTTTAATGACATGATATTTAAATTTCACCGTTTTACAAGTGATAATTTTCCAATTCCCACAATGTACAAGACCCTATAGGTTATACTTAAACTATATGGGCTAGGCCCAAAGTGTGGTTGAGTGTAGGCTGTTACAAGCTAAGACATGTGAGATATACCGTTGAATTCATAGTTATACTCTACTATTAATTTAAAAAGTATGAAATCATTTAACACAAAAATATAAAGTTCATAAGATAAGAGGTTTGTAATATTTTAAACAATCTATGAATATTAATATAAAGTTGAATGTAATATTATATCGACATAATATTTAATGTAAAATTTGTAAAATTTTAGTAATAAAGGTGTGTCATGTCATTTTTCATAGCAGTCATAACGTAGAAAACTGTTTAACACTTACTATTATCAAATACTATAGATCATGTTACAAATTCATCGTATCTCCATTATATTTCTAATATTAGTCTATAATCAATATTTTCTCTACATCACATTGAAGGGTATCCATAAATAACAATTAGTAGATTGACAAATTATTTCAAGTCAACGTCAATAGAGAAATATGAATAAGTTACAATGATTTCAAATATGTAACAAGATTAATTAAAATTACTACTTACCTAATGCGACTATTTATCAACTTATTTTTTTTGTTTCTTCGTTTAATAAACATATGTGGTCCATATTTGCTTATTAGTCATAATTTTGTATTGATTAAACAATAAAGATAGACTGACAAACTCTTCTTACAAACTTTCTCTTACAAACGCAACGTGACAGTTCACAATTAGTCAGACGGACCTTTGTTAAACAGGCGGGGTCTTTGCGAGCTGACCAATTGAGAGCTGTCACGTTGTATTTGTAAGAAAATTAGTGAGAAAGAATTTGCCAGCGTAGTATTACCCATTATTAAAATAAAACTATGATTAAGAGAGAATCATTATTAAAACCGAAACCCTTTTCACTAATAGAAGGATTACAATTAAAAAGAAATGTCATCCACCATGTGACTAACAAAGTCACAATAATTTAGGTTTCAATTAAATGTGGATAAAATAGCATGAAACATTATTCATATTTCTCCCAATCATTATTTATTGTTGTGCAATAAATCTGTCACGAACTGTGCTAACTATCAACGCTTAGATTCATGTCACGTGTCATTCCCTTGCAAAGTTGTTTCGCTTGCAAGATGACCAATCCAACAGTGAGAAATTTGACTCCAAATCTGGATTGGGGGATTTTACAGAAGAAACTTCCCTTCAAACAACTCTCAACCACCCTCTGAGGGAGAATAAAAAGGAGAGAGCCTCCATTCACGGAGAAAAAAAAACTCAAAGCGAAAGAGAGTTCATTTTTGTAAACATAGTACAAGTGTAAAAACACAAAGAGAAATACAATAACAGTGAACGTAGAATTTGTTTATCGCTTCCGAATCGTTTTAAAAACTGTTCCATCTTTGTTCTTTGGTTTTTCTTTTGAGGTTTCATCTTGATTTAACATCAAAATATTGACTTGGCTTCTCTCAAATCCTTACATAGACTTCACTACATACTTCACGTTGATGCACAATTGAGCAGCAACATTTATCAAATTTTCTATCTTACAAAATCAATTTTATTCTCTTTCCATCTTTTTGCTTCAAAATCAAGTAAGTATTTTTTTCTTTCAAATTTATTAGTTTATTTTGTTAAATTATTATTATTATCTATTATTTTCTAGTTCTAATATTTTTACATTCAATAAATTTTAATTATTTTAGATCAATAATCCTAGTTCAATTATTATTATTATCATTATTATTTTTGTAGTTATACTATACTTGGAAGGAATTAATTAATTAACATCCACATTGCTATAAGACAATTATAGATTTAATCAATAAATAAATTATCAATTGTTAACTTTTGCATTTGCATTCAACTTCGTTTTAGTAGAAATTTTTGCAAGAGGTAAGGTTTAATTTGTCCCCTTTGTTTAGTGTAATCTTTTTATTTGTTCTTATAATAAAATTCTTCATACCGTCAAGGCTTAACCAAAAAAAAAAAAAAAAAAAAACCTATTATTAAAAAAATTGATGATGCCTCCCTCAACAAAAAATATTGGGTTTGTCACTACATCCATGTAAAGTTTGTATGCACAGAAACAACGTGTATATTAATTATTATTATTATTATTATTTGTAAGTAATTCGTATCATTAAAAGGGAGAAAGAATATACAGAAAAGTCATAAAAAATTCAACCATCCTATCTCATGACAAATCTTGGGAAAAGAATAAAAACACAAACTTAATAGATTGAGAACTATCTTACAGTAATTAATTTACTAAGAAAAAAAGTTAAAAATATCTTTTAGCTGTAAAAAGAAGTAAAAATTTAAAATAATTGATCCTGTTAGATGATGAAGATTTGGTAAAATAAAATGAACAGAAAATCCAGATTCCTATGAAAAAGGTTTGATTAATCATTTAATTTAGCTACAAAAAAATCCTGGTTTCGCTTTTAGTTTTCTTTACAAACAAACAAGATTTGTAACATCTGGATTCAAACCCTCAAATTTGTCTAACTATTTCTCTTATGGATGAGTATGTTCTCATCACTCCAACTGAAATAGCGATAACTATGATTCCTACAATCATCAAAACTTCGAAACCCCATTTCTGATAACTTCCAGAAATCTTCAAGTAGCATAAGCATGGCAGCAGAATGGAAACAGTCACATTAAGAATCCCTCCAATGAGTGCCATTAGTGATCCAAAAAATGGGAAAACTATAGCCACAATCACCGTGCTGATCACTAGGGATGTTCTTATGAGCATGCATATTGGCCTTATGTTATAATAATAATTGGGCTAGCGGCTTTCGATGGCGTTTGCAACTGGTGTAATTATAAGGGCATATTTAGTGATTGCACATATTAAAGTGGTGTATATTGCGATCCTTGAGTTCACTTTGCTTGTGGGTAGATTTAATGTCACTTGTGATGAAACATCTGAACCAAACATTGAGTAACCAAGAACAGCCATGGCCATGTACTTAAAGTACTAAGACCAAAGCTGATAAAAAGAACCTGTAAAGAAAAACCAAATAATTTGAAGTTAATATTGGTTACAAATGACATTGCTTTTTTAAGATAAATTATGTTATTTGTAACAAGGAATTGGTATGTTTATACTCAAAACAAAATGGAGGATATCATACTAATATTAAGGTTTTTGAATTTATTATTCAAATGACAATTTTTATCAAATACCCCTTGCCCTAAAAAGACTACTTCAAGGCCAACGTTTGGAAATAATTTGTGTAAATTATCACCTTCTAGTATCAAGAATCCTGTGGGGACTAAATAAAGTTCAAGATACATGAAAGTTGATATGATCATCTTTCCCTTTTTGCCAAATGCATATGAGCCTACTTCGGGGTAAGCTTTGATTGATGAATTGGCGTCCATACATCGCTGTAGGAGTAGCCCTGTGTAGCAAGTTATAATCGCCATTACAAGAAGAAGACCAAGGCTTAACCAGCCGGCTTGTGCGAGTGCATATGGAATGGTTATTAATCAAATTCCTGAAATTTGAAACAACTAAATTTAATACGTGATACTTCTGTAAATCTTATGCTTCAAGCTAGTCAATAAGGGGAAAAAATATATGAGAAAATGGAAATCAATATAAGAACAATAACCTGACAAGGTTATTGAGTCCATTAAAGCAAGTTTTAAGGAAGCTTGTTCCTCTAGCTTCGAAGGGTGGAAGATCCAATTGCTCTGCCATGGCTATTTGTTCAATTTTCAGTGGAAATAGAACAGAAATCTGATTATTATTAACAACAAAAGAGCTCCATTATATAGGAGAAACCAAGAATGCTCTTCACGTTTAACTAAAACACTAGCGGGAAACAAGAGATAAAGTGATAAACATCAAGTATACCCTAAACATTGCAACACACGATTAGCACTAGTCTAGAAAAAGGGGCTGTTGTTGTGCATTGTCCAGATTACCCGGGGTGTGGTTAGATGAAGTCGTGGATCTCCAGCCCGTTACCATACCTCTGCTCGTTGTCCAGCCCATCTATGCTGACCTGAGCTTGTTTTTTGCAGCACCCAGATGAGATTCTCTCATCTATGAAGCGGTTCAATAAAAACCCGGATACAGACCTGGAAACCCACTCGGATACTGATAGCCGTGGTGTGTTAGGAATGCGCAACAAAGAAGTTATTCAGGGAGGGCTAGACAGCTTCCTACATGGGCTAAGGATTATGTTACTTAAGAAGATACGTGTTTTATCAAGGGCCCTGCTGGGTACATGCGCAAGGTTTCATTTATGATGCAGTGAAGATAAGGAAGCTGAGACAAATCTGATTCAGCTATTAGAAGATCATGTCCAATGTGATTGTCGATTTCGTCTTGTGCCTTTCGCAAAACTTTCGGATTGTTTAGTAGAAGGGACATAGCCCACTCCATGGTGGCTGCTGAAGTATCATCGATGATTAATGTCCACGAATCTTCCAACTCAAAAGCTGATCTATGGTTGATATTAGTAGTGCCACCCATGCCAAGTCTACCTTCCCTGCCTTTTAACATTAGAGTGCCCAAGCTGTAATTATGATCAAATAATTGCCAGATCTACCGAATGGAATTCCATTATCCCTTCTTCCCAGGCAAATCAGATGGTTCCTAGGCAAATCAGACATTTCTAAATGAATAAAGAGAGGGCTGCCCTCTTTTTATATAGTAAACCAAGGAGGTTAGAGCCCTGATAGAACTGTGAATCCTATTTGGTAGATGAGTCTCAATTAAAAAGGAAGTGTTATCACTTGTTTTTATTAAATTAGAGTTATCACTTCAAGTAAAATTTTAGATCTTGACTAAAGTGAAATGTAAATAGGATTTGATTTTTATTCTTGGATTGTCGTGGGTTGGGCTAGAACTAGATTTAGCTTAACTTGTAGGATAACCTAACTCATAGAGCGATCAATTCACAAAGTAGATTTAAGCGTAAGTCCAACCAGAATTTGGCTAAGACACTAAGCCATACTATATTTATTTCTTTATTGAGTCTTGTCAAACCCAATACGATTTTTGGTTCATGCAATCTCTAAGATTGTAAATCATAATAAAATTGTTTTAATGACATGATATTTAAATTTCACCGTTTTACAAGTGATAATTTTCCAATTCCCACAATGTAACAAGACCCTCATAGGTTATACTTAAACTATATGGGCTAGGCCCAAAGTGTGGTTGAGTGTAGGCTGTTACAAGCTAAGACATGTGAGATATACCGTTGAATATCATAGTTAATACTCTACTATTAATATTAAAAAGTATGAAAATCATTTAACACAAAAATATAAAGTTCATAAGATAAGAGGTTTGTAATATTTTAAACAATCTATAGAATATTAATATAAAGTTGAATGTAATATTATATCGACATAATATTTAATGTAAAATTTGTAAAATTTTAGTAAATAAAGGTGTGTCATGTCATTTTTTCATAGCAGTCATAACGTAGAAAACTGTTTAACACTTACTATTATCAAATACTATATGATCATGTTACAAATTCATCGTATCTCCATTATATTTCTAATATTAGTCTATAATTCAATATTTTCTCTACATCACATTGAAGGGTATCCATAAAAAAACAATTAGTAGATTGACAAATTATTTTCAAGTCAACGTCAATAGAGAAATATGAATAAGTTACAATGATTTCAAATATGTAACAAGATTAATTAAAATTACTACTTACCTAATGCGACTATTTATCAACTTATTTTTTTTGTTTCTCTCGTTTAATAAACATATGTGGTCCATATTTGCTTATTAGTCATAATTTTGTATTTGATTAAACAATAAAGATAGACTGACAAACTCTTCTTACTAACTTTCTCTTACAAACGCAACGTGACAGTTCACAATTAGTCAGACGGAACCTTTTGTTAAACAGGCGGGGTCTATTGCGAGCTGACCAATTGAGAGCTGTCACGTTGTATTTGTGAAAGAAAATTAGTGAGAAAGAATTTGCCAGCGTAGTATTACCCATTATTAAAATAAAACTATGATTAAGAGAGAATCATTATTAAAACCGAAACCCTTTTCACTAATAAGAAGGAATTTACTAATTAAAAAGAAATAGGTCAATCCACCATGTGACTAAGCAAAGTCACAATAATTTAGGTTTCAATTAAATGTGGATTAAAATAGCATGAAACATGATTCATATCACACAAGCACGCTTTTGCATTAATCAATTAAACATTTGATAAATGATGTAAGCACTAGAACCCATATAGCATTAGGAATATCAATAAATATAATTAAGTAAAATCATCACTAGATTATCCTAAACTAGAGTTGAATGTTAGCCAATCCATGCATGGAATTACACTGTATCTTGGCCTTGCGCATGACTTCTTGCATAAGAATGATGTAAGAAATCATCAACACCCACCAAATTAAAAAAGATTAATCTAATAATTTATTTATTTATTTATCATCTTACTTCATATTGCTCTTTAATTAATTGTTAAAATAATTATTAATTAAAGGATATGATAAGTGAAATTAATGATACGATAACTTATACAATTAGGCATCAAATTAATTAAGTCAAGTGATCAAGCATGAATGGTTGCGTAAGTTGATGCATCATGCAATTGGACCTGGCTACGTTTCAAAGTTTGTGAGCCAATAATTAATCTAATAATTAATGCAATTGGACTTTTCAATTTTAATGTAATTTATTCGTAGAATATAATTAAATTGTTATCAAGAAGTTGTTATTATATATAGGTTTATGTTAATTTAGTTATAGCTTTTTCAATAACATATAATTACATTTATGCCCCTAGGGTTCGGGTCTAGTATACAAAATTATGTAGTTTAAACTATCAGATAGACCCTATAATTCTAAATTTCTAATAGACGTTAACGTATATAAGAGTAAAACGGATAATTCACGCGTACACGAAGAGAAAAACATGTAATTCACTCTTAAATTTACTATTCTCTTAAAAAAAAAAAAAATGTTATTTTAGAATTAAGATTTGATTAGCGATTGCGAGCGTGGGGAGAATATTCCTTAATTTAGTTATAGCTTTTTCAATAACATTTAAAAAGATATAATTACATCTATCTCTGAAGTTCAGAATCTAGTATTCCAAATCTTACAATTTAAACTATCAAATAGACTCTCATAATTCTAATAGACATTAACTTATATAAGGGTAGATTAGATAATTCACTCATATACGAAAAGAAAAATATATAACTCACTCTTTTTTGTATAAAAAATGTTGTTTTAGAGTTAAAACTTGATTAACGATTGTTAGTTTCTTGGTGTTGGATTTAATTATGTGAAAGGGTAAGAAAATAATTTACAAAGTGCTTACTTATTAAAAATTAAACTAACGTAAATAAATAAATAAATAGATTTTAAAAGACAAAAAGAAATAAAAAAATAAAATAAAAAGAGGATGACAAAATTGTCAGAATTAGGCATAAAATTTGTGTCGACAGACGATAGCCTGTTGAAAGACATCGTTAAAATTAATTTTACATGTAAAAGATACTAAAATAGAAAATAAAAAATTGTATCATAATATTATTATTATTTTTTTAACAAAAGAAAGGAAATTTAAATTGACTGGCGGTCACAGGACAAAATTACCCCAAACAAATACTGAAATTCCCAACCGACTCCCTAACCGCTTAACGAACTCTTTCTCCTTTCTTCTTCATTCATCTCCCAAAACTTGTAGTATCTCCCTCTTCACTGTAACAATCAGCTCACACTTTCTTTTAATTAAATTTATTTTTTCTCAAAACTATTTTATTCTTTTTCAGTCAACACCCGATCTCCACCATCCACTCACTGTAACACTGTCTCATCAATGGTTATAAATATGCCTTCTTTCACTCTTACTTCCACCGCCATCACCACCACTACTGTCCATGGACTCCTCAATTTCTAGTTCCGCTTCGCTCTCCGCTCTGAAGTTCCGTTGCTTCGATCCTACCTACGCTTACTCTGCAACAACCGCCAATCACAGCCGCTTATTGTCCAACTTGTCTCCGAGGAGTTTCGCTGTGAACTCCAGGGGCAATATGGAGACTTCCGAGAATTCGGAACGTAAAATCGTTACTGGTGACGCCGGTTATGTTCTCGAAGATGTTCCGCATTTAACGGATTATGTTCTCGATCTTCCAGTAACTAAGTCTTCTCCCTGAACTCTCTCTGTTTTTTGCTTGTTTAGTTAACTACTGTTTGGTTGACGAGAAAATGAAGGAAAAGTGAAGAAACATGAAGAAAGTAAATTTTATATTAAAATTTAATTAAAAATTGGAACTTTGTTAATTAATGCTGAGGTGTCTTTTCATAAAGGTGGGTAACTAAAAACAGAGAGGCTAAGGCTTTGTTTGGATGCATTTTCATTTTATATATTTATTTATTTTAATGTGGTGCAGACATATCCGAATCCATTGCAAGACAATCCATCTTATTCTGTTGTTAAGTAAGTTTTATTTGTATTTGTTTGATTAATGGATTTGTTTATAGAAGATGATCACAGAGTTGATGATTTGACTTTAATATTATGCTCTGTTTTACCAGGCAATATTTTGTTAACCTTGATGACACTGTTGCGCAAAAAGTAAGCTAATTTTATTGCTGTGTCAATTTTGTTAATTCTGACATCGTTTTGATCGAATTTTGCAGTTCTAGTTCTTATTTTACGTTCTTTCATGTAGATTGTTGTTCAGAAGGATAGTCCAAGAGGGACGCATTTTAGGCGTGCCGGACCTCGTCAGAAGGTTTGTAATTTTTCCTGGAAGTTCCTTAATTTTCTTGTTCTGTATAGTATATATGCAAATCAGAACCATGACATGCTTTATCGTGTGTTTTCAGATCTATTTTGAATCAGATGAAGTATATGCTTGTATTGTAACTTGTGGTGGCCTTTGCCCCGGTCTGAATACGGTAATAAGAGAAATAGTATGCGGCTTACATCATATGTATGGAGTCAATAAAGTTCTGGGAATAGAGGTGAGCACTTGCACATTTCATTTCAAGTATGTTCAAACAGTCAATCTGTGTTGAAGTAAAGTACAGGTTGAAGAGGTTGTTTTGCGGTTGTAGGGAGGATACAGAGGCTTTTATGCTCGGAATACGATTCCCCTGACACCAAAGGTTGTGAATGACATCCATAAGCGAGGTGGCACGATTCTGGGGACATCGCGTGGGGGTCATGATACCTCAAAGATCGTGGATAGCATTCAGGACCGAGGCATTAATCAGGTATAGCATTCACACAATGTACAGAGTTTCTTCTGTTTCTGCAACCACTATATATTGGATTCGAGGATTTTGATTTGTATCTATCTCAGGTTTATATTATTGGAGGAGATGGAACTCAGAGAGGGGCTTCTTTAATTTTTGAGGTAATATATGCAATTTGATGTTGATCCTTAAGTTTCAGACGATTGAGCAACAATCTTCATCTTTTGCAAAATGGTAAATGTCTTATGGCTCCTCTACTATGCAGGAAATCAGAAGGCGTGGCCTCAAAGTAGCAGTGGCTGGAATTCCTAAGACCATTGACAATGACATTCCGGTAATTTTTATTGTGATATTTACACCGTCTTCGAGTGCAAAACTTATACTTCAATTTGAAGAACTTCTCTTAGTGAATATCTTTTTTCATGGTTCAGGTTATAGACAAGTCATTTGGTTTTGATACAGCCGTTGAGGAGGCTCAACGAGCAATCAATGCCGCCCATGTTGAATCAGAAAGCATTGAGAATGGTATTGGTGTTGTCAAGTTAATGGGTCGCTACAGTGGTAAGTTTCAGGCATAAGCTATTCATTCAAAATTGCGATGTACTTCAACTCAATCTGGAAAATTGTCATTACAATCTGACCTGATATACTCAAACAGGATTCATAGCAATGTATGCTACTCTTGCCAGCCGAGACGTGGACTGCTGCTTAATTCCAGAATCACCATTTTATCTTGAAGGGCCTGGTGGACTTCTTGAATATGTTGAAAAAAGATTAAAAGAAAATGGACACATGGTCATTGTCATAGCTGAAGGTGCTGGACAAGATCTTCTTTCTGAAAGCATGCGTAGTAAGGACCATCAAGATGCTTCAGGAAACAAACTACTCCAAGATGTTGGGTTGTGGATATCTCAGAAGATAAAGGTTGGGATGCTAGAATAATTTAGATTGCTTTTTTTTTTATGCTTTTTGCCAATTCTAATTCGTATTAAAATCTTAATGCTTGCTGTTGCAGGATCACTTTGCAAAAAGGAAAATGATGCCTATAAATCTGAAATATATAGGTGAGTTGAAAGAAGTACCATTTTGCAGCTATTTGAAAGAGATGATCAAACCAGACCAATTTTTTGCTTCTCTTGCAGATCCCACATACATGATCCGCGCTGTTCCAAGCAACGCATCTGACAATGTTTACAGCACACTTCTTGCTCACAGTGCCATTCATGGTGCAATGGCAGGATATACAGCTTCAATTTGGCTCTGTTAATGGGAGCATGCTTCATTCCATTCCACGTAAGTTCTCCAAATCCATAAAAAATATCTCATTTGTTACTTGTTAAGCTTGGAAAGTCTAAATAAAGCAAAATTTTCACTTTCCTCCTGAGATAATTCACCTGAGGTTAAGATTGATAATTATATGCATTAGGAAAGCAATTGGTGTTGAATATAAATCAAGGTTTTTGAAGTTTAATATTTTCTTGCGTGTAATAATGCAGCGGATTATTGAAAGCAGAACAAGTAGTGATAACTGACAGGATGTGGCAGGCACTCTTCTTTCAACTAATCAGCCAAGCTTCTTGACCCTAGGATATCACTAGAAGCAAAGAGGGAGAAGAAGAACAACAACAAAACCATTGTTAAGCGGGGAGAGCTATATGCTAGAAGCTGACCTAAACCACAGTAGCCTCTAAATTTTGCCGTCTTATGACCCCTTTTGCTCTGTTCCGTCGTTATGCTTCGGTGTGGCGCGACAAGGTTCAATCGCGCATTATGGTACTTACGGGTGTTGATTTTCTTCCTCCTCTTCTTTTTGAAGTACTTTGACTATTAGCCCTTTGAGAGTTGCTTCTGCTGAGTTAATATGAAAGTTTATTGTATGTAGAAGAGTTAATGGACGTCTCTATATCTGCAGCTGAGCTACGACTCAATATTTGAATATGAAATTAATGTTAATTGTTTATTAGAGTTAAATACCAGAAGTTGAGGCTACTGGGCAATGTGAATTGTGGGAAATTTGCCGTCTGTTTTTTCTGTGATGGCTATGAGATGAAAAAATAAATTATGTTTATGTTTATATGAGTTGATTTTATAATTCTTACATAGTCACTGTTAGAGCCAAAAATCGTCCTTGGCCCAATAGGGAATAGGACCATTAGCGAAGACGGACCAGGCCCAGTCCTGCAAAGGCCAAGCCATGTAGTTCTCTTTTAACATGAGGTAACAACCGGCCCAAATCACGGGCACAAGCCTCTCAAACCTAGCCCATTTCCTAGGTCCTCGGACGAATCCAGAGCCCACAGCCCTGTCATAGTAATTTCCTATCCTAATCAACCTCCAATTCAAAGACGCCTTCCTATCTGACCACTTTCCTACTTGGCGAATTCTCTTATACGAGTTACCTTCCTATTGGACACGGGTAAGACAACTCACCCGACCCTAATTTCTTCTAGGGTTTACATCAGAGTCAAATGAGGACTCCTTTTCCACCAGGATGGGGAGACCAGACGCGACCACTATATAGCAGAGGCCTGCCCTCTCACAAAGGACATCAACATTACACCTTCACACCCGAGACTCTTTACTCGAGAGTTTCACTGATTCGCCGTAGCAGTCACCGCACCACTAGACTTCCGGTAATCTCTTATTCCTTAGCCCTCACTATTTTAGCCCCTTTCAGCCTTGCTGACTTGACGTCGGAGTGCCTACAGCAAACACCACCCTGTGTTTCCGTTCGCTTCACGCGGTGTTTCTCTACGTGTGCAGGTACAGCGATCGCTAGTGGCCTCAACCTCACGGGATCAGACCCCCCTTTCCGTACAGGTAGATTTTTACGTCTAACGTTTGGCGCCCACCGTGGGGCCTCTAGCATCATTCGGCGTGACGAACCCTACTACGTAGAATATCCCATGGCTGACAATCGACGACGTTAACTCACCGCTCGAGGCCAGACTGGAGGCTTTGACCGCTCTCATGCAACAGAACTTAGACAAGGTGGCCGCACTGGAAGCCGAAAACGCATCTCAGGTCGAAACCATCGCTAAAAGAGAAAGTAGTCATTCTATAACTCGAGTTTCTGCCCGACCAAGCACCCCCCAACCGGTTCCGCACCATTATCCCCTCCATGCAACCCCTCTCCACACCAGAGCATCAACCCTCGGATTCTGGTAAGGGCCGCGTCCCTTGACGCATTGGCGCTCGACTACTCCGTTCTGACTAACGGAGATAAAGACATAACAAGCGCGTCCAGTCGACCCATCCAGCCTCATGATCAAAACGATCTAACAATAGAGAATCCGAAGATCATCCCATCTCCACCATGCCACTCCCCTCCCAGTCAACCCAACACAAACCCCCTCCTGCCTGTCACCCTCGCGGGGTGAACGGCCAACCACACTAACCACTCAGCTCTTGAACTCATCCACCCCGAAAGACCGAACACTACCGACACACTCCCCTGACCGTCTATGTGGGAAGAACAACAGAACAGTGACAATGGGAGTCATCCAGCCAGAAGATGAACAGACAATGCTACCAAGGAACGCACACGGACTGATCCGTCAGTCTACCCCCCGGGGGATGACCCCACGAGGCGTACCAGACCCGTAAGACGGGATGACCCGATAGTATCCCCTTCCCCTGTGGAACAATTATTGGCTAAAACTGGCCCGACTTTGAGGCAGTAATGAAGCTATCCCAGAATGCCAATCCCAACCAAGAAGAGCAGACCGAATTGTTACGGCGATTCACCTTTTGCGGACGAGATCGCCCTGGCTGACATGCCCCAGAAATTCACTATCCCCAACATGAAACCATATGACGGTACCACCGACCCGACGACCACATAGCCTCGTACAAACAGCGGATGTTTACGTTTCAATACCCCGACCGCTTAGAGAGCCTTGTTGCAGGTTTCGGTTCTAGTTTGTCTGGTCCGCCTCCAAGTGTACACGAATCTCCCGACGGATCCATCGATTCGTTCGCTCAGCTTCTGACACCTTTGTGGACAGTTCGCCAGCAGCAAGAAGCTAGAGAAGCTTGTCGGCCGACTTGTACCGAATATCCAACGAGAGGGAACCATTGAGAGAGTATGTTAGCAGATTCACCAAAGAGAAGATCTCTATTCATTCCTGTAACCCCAGACTGTTGTGGACGCTTCAGGAAAGGCCTCCTCTAGATGGGACTATACAAGGAGCTTACAAAGCTAGGCTGTACTACCATGGAACTCTGGCCCGAGCCGTTATCCAGATAAGGTGGGAGGAAGATGAGATGAACCGAGCCGCCCATTCCAGATACCGAACCCACGAACGACAAAACCGGAACCTAGACCGGCAAGCACCGCTACCAACCCCCCTCACGAATATGGGCAAGCCAGGAGACCATATGACCGCCAACCCTTGAGAAGTAATAACAGGCAATCGGGATCGAATCAGTTCAAAATACCAGAATACAGTCTCAGCATCGAACCAACCCGGTCGTAGCGATAATGAAAGGAATGGGATCCGCTGCAAGTGGCCTGGTAAGCTCAATCCCAGGCAAGAGAGACACAACCAAGTGGTGCAGTTCCACAACGACCATGGCATAACACCGCGGACTACATCGCCTTGCGGCTCGAGGTTGCCGCACTCCTAAAGAGAGGACACCTTCGTGACCTACTCACCGACAAAGGGAAGAACACCATTAGCCAGAAAAGCTCCACAACAGTCGCCCCCTCCGCGAGAACCGACACCTAAGGGTTTCTGCTCGCTCATCTCCGGGGGATCAGAAATCATGTGTAATTACTCGTCGGCCAAGCGGTAGCTAAACCAACCACCATGAATCCAGTCTGTTCATCCGGTCTCGAGGTCATACTCCCATCGATTCAGTTCGAGGATGACGAGCCGATCACCTTGGTTGCCCCTCACCCGATGCTTTAGTCCTCTCCCTGCAAATAGCCAACATCCTAGTGAAAAGGGTGTTCGTAGATGGGGGTTCGTCAGCGAATATCCTGTTCCTCGAAGCAGTAAAAGCGATGGACTGAGAAGCAAAAATACAACAGACGACCGACACGCATGGTTGGATTCAGCTCGGAACAAAAGTACACAATCGGGGAGATCACCCTTCCTACTATGCTGGCGGAGTGAACAAACAGACATCTTCCTGGTGATCGACTGCCCATCCCCCTACAACGTCATTTTGGGCCGTCCTTGGATCCATGACATGCGGGCATGTCCATCGACTTTCCATCAGAGATCAGGTTCCCAACCAAGGTGGGAGTGCGGGAGTCAAGGGCGACCCTAAAGCTTCTAGGGAGGCTACAAGAACGCCTTCAAGGCAAGGGAAAACCCTCATAGCAATTACAGTCTCATCCACCCCCGCGAACCGAGCCCGATCAACCGACCATGGAGGAGCGGATGAGGTACAGATACATCCGGATGACCCAGAGAGAAAAAACACACATGGCTCCCGCCTCGACCCCGAGACAAGAGAAAAGCTTATAGGTTTTCTAAAAAGGAACAGAACTGTTTCGCCTGGTCCCATGCCGACATGACCGGATCAATCCAGACGCATGGTCTACCAGCTCAAGGTAGATCCAGACTCACCCGCCAGTCAAGCAGAAGAGGAGAAAATTCGCACCTGAACGGAACCAGACATCAATGAAGAGATCGAAAAACTCCTAAACAACGCATGATCGAGAGTCCACTACCCATGGCTGCAAACTCGTAGTCGTAAGAAGAAGAACGGGAAGTGGAAAGTCTGCTCGACTTCACACTTGAACAAAGCCTGCCCCAAAGATTCTTTCCCCCTCCCCACATATTGACATGATGGTAGACGCGACCGCAGGGCACGAACTCCTCAGTTTCATGGACCCTTCTCGGGATACAATCAGATTCTAATGCATGCGGACGACCAGAAAGACAGCTTTCATCACAGAGGGGAACCTATTGTTACAAAGTAATGCCGTTTGGACTGAAAAACGCCGGAGCCACCTACCGTCTGGTCAAATAAATGTTCTCTGACCACTTAGGGAAGACCATGGAAGTTTACATCGACGACATGCTCTCAAATCCCTGATTGCTGAACACACCCTTGACCACCTTAGCCAGGCATCGCCATTCTCCGGATACAACATGAATGAACCCAGAAAAGTGCTCATTCGGCGTCTATCAGGTAAATTCTTAGGCTATATGGTTACTCGCGAGGAATAAAGCAACCCCGACCAGATCAAGGCGGTTCTCAGCATACCATCCCCAACTTGCGTCAAGACGTCCAGCGTCTTGCAGGACGAGTGGCCGCCCTGAGCCGCTTCATCTCCAGGTCCGCTGACATTGCCACCTCTTCTTCCACCCCTCAAAAAATCCACAGGTTCGATTGGACCCTGTCATGCGAAGAAGCCCTACAACAGCTGAAGAGGTATCTGACTACACCCCCCTGCTGTCCAAACCCATGAACGGGAGAACTCTACGCTTACCTAGCGGTCTCAGAGACGGCCATATCAGCGTACTAGTCCGAGAAGAGAACGAGCAGTCACCGGTCTACTACATTAGCAAGTCGCTCCTCGCGTTGAAACTCGGTACAGCCAACTGGAAAAGCTTGCCCTTGCCCTCATCCATGCATCCAGGAAGCTCAGACCGTACTTCCAATGCCATCCTATAGTTGTGATCACCTCATTCCCGCTCAAGAAATATTGCACAAACCGAGCTGTCAGGCCGACTCATGCAATGGACAGTAGACCTCAGCGAGTACGACGTATCAACCAACCACGCACCGCCGTCAAGTCCCAAGCACTAGCACAGTTTCATTGCCGACTTCACACCAGCGAAACCGCCCAGGCCGAAAAAGAATTACTATCTGAACGGCGCACCACCTTCAAAGTGGACTCTCCATAGACGGATCGAGTAATGTCACGGAACGGACTCGGAATGTACTGATCACACCAGAGGAACATCTCCAGCGAGCAGTCCGTGTGGGTTCAAGTGCACGAATACGAGGCCGATACGAAGCCCTCTTAGCTGGACTTACCTTGGCCAGAGAAACGCGCGCAAATACAGAAGTGAAGTCAGACTCCCA
Organism: Pistacia vera; assembly: GCF_008641045.1. Lineage (NCBI taxonomy): Eukaryota > Viridiplantae > Streptophyta > Magnoliopsida > Sapindales > Anacardiaceae > Pistacia > Pistacia vera. The sequence goes on along the minus strand of NW_022195855.1, from coordinate 101,323 downwards.
CTCGTGGTCAATCACTACAAGGTACGTACCAAGCACTGACTCAAAAATGACATACTATCTAAGCATGGTCAAAGAGTTGCAGGCCGAATTCGAAGAGTTCTCGATAGTACAGATCCCCAGAGCTAAGAACAACCATGCGCCGCCCCTCGCCAACCTTGGCTCAGCACTCCCATGTTCTCTGAGTCATCCATCCCCCTCCTATTCATGCAGTGGCCAGCTAACTGGAAAGAACCACCACCCAACAATTCTCCATAGAAGCCATGGGCATTGAGCAAGCCGACTGTTGATGAATCAGATAGTGAAGTACCTGGAAGACGATGAGCTCCCGCTGACAAGAACGAAGCACGCCGATTGAAAGCAAAAGTCGCCAGATTCACCCTACATGACGGTCAACTCCTCAAAAGTCGTTCTCAGGCCCCTACCTCAAATGCATAAGCCCAGAAGAGGCCCAAAGGTTCTATCCGACTCCATGAAGGCGAATGCGGCACCATGCAGGGGGACGTAGTCTTGCTCACCGAGTGATCACCGCGGTTTACTACTGGCCGACTATCCGTACCGCCTCGATCGCTTCACAAAAGAGATGCGACAACTGTCAGAGGTTTGCTCACGCCTCACACCTCCCACCAAAACACTCCACTCCATTCTGACGCATGGCCGTTCATGAAGTGGGGAATGGACATTGTGGGAAAGCTACCTACTGCCCCAGGGCAACGGGTCTTCATGTTGGCAGTGACAGACTACTTCACCAAGTGATCGAAGCCGAGGCCTTGGCCCAAGTAAGAGACCGAGTCAAGCTTTCATCTGGAAAAACGTGATCTGCCTGTTCGAATACCAAAAGAGATTGTCACCGATATGGTCCCAGTTCATGTTCGGGCTTCAGATTTCTGTGACATGTGGGGATAAAGTTAGCTTCTCGACACCCCGCAACCCCCAGTCTAACGGCCAGGCCGAGTCGTCAAACAAAACAATCATGCAACACTGAGAAGCGATTAACAAAGCTGGCGCATGGGCGGACGAGCTACCCGGGTCCTCTGGTCAGAACCGACACGGCTCGATCATCAACTGGCGAAACACTGTTCTCCCTGACATATGGTTCAAGCAGTCATCCCAGCCAAATATCATGCATCCACCAGGCTCCAGTGGCGGACGAGAAATCAAATAGCCAAAACCTTGCCAGAACCTAGACACTGTGTGATCTACGGGAACAAGCGAGCATCCGCAACGCAGTCTACCGCAACAAGCCGCCCGTCATTATACCGCAGCGTGAGATCCGCACTTTCAGGATAGCGACTGGTCCTTCGTAAGTTTTCCAAAACACCAAGGAGATTAACTCTGGCAAACTCGGACCCACCTGGGAAGGCCCCTACAAATAATCAAAGAAGCGGGAAAGGCGCACAAACTCCAGACCCCCGAAGGCAAAGACATCAACAACAGTTGGAATGTCGTTCACCTCAAACGTTACTACTCGTAGGTGAACCCCATTCGTTTTGGAATTTTGTTTCCATTTCTTTCATTGTTATAAAGGATGAGTGGGCCTATCCCACTCCTCTCAGACAGTCGGCCTTTGGCAGATACTCAATGAAGTACTATTCAGTAATTTTCATCTTCGAACCAAGTTACGAACACCTTCAAATCACCATGACCGATGTACGTACGAACACCTTCAAATCGCCCTGCCGATGTACGTACAACACCTTCAATCGGCCCTGCCGATAGACATACGAACACCTTCAAATCGCCAGGCCCGATGTACGTACGAACACCTTCAAATCGGCCCTGCCCGATGTACTTACGAACACCTTCATCGGCCCTGCCCTAGACATACGAACACCCCAAGTTGGCCACGCCCGACGCACGTACGAACACCTTCAAATCGCCATCCGCGTAGTAGACTAAACCTTCAAATCGCCCTGCCCGATGCACGTATGAACACCTTCAAATCGGCCATGCCTGATGTACGTACGACACCTTCAAATCGGCCATGCCGACGTACGTACGAACACCTTCAAATCGGCCATGCCCGATATACGCACGGACACCCTCAAGTCAACCCGGACGATGAACTACTCACGCTCGAATCCCCCCACCCGACTCGCGAGAACACCGTAAGATCGGCCTGCACGATCCAAGACTTGGCACCTTGGGTCCAGCCCCATCCAACCAGAAACGAACTAAAGATGCACCGCAACTCATCTAGTGACACATACTCGGTTACCCCGACCGAACGAATGATTCCTAAACCGTAAATTTGGGGGTCAACACCAACCAGCCCAACATAAGACCTACGTGTCTCAGCCTCAGGCCACGATGAGGTACATGCACAAATACAAGGGAGACCAAAGAACAGTGATCATCCAAAGAAACAACATGAGAAACCAACAGAGTCAAAAGTCATATATATAGGGCACCAACACCCAAGTTCAAAATACAGAAAGGCACAGACGCGCAATGAAAGGGCATCGCAGGCCCCAAAATACAAAAAAAAAAGAGGGCACTAAGCTCCTCGGCACAGGCCTCATCCTCCTCAAGTCAGTCCCAGGCAAGCACCACTAGTGCTCGGCCCCGGAGCCGGCCGCTCACGTCCCCAACAGCCCGGCTGACTAGCTCAGGCACCTGCCCTCGCCCTGCCCCACGGATGACCAATTTCCTCTTCCAACAACTCCCGCATAAGCAAAATGTCCTCATCCGGATCCCAATGAGAGGTCTGTCCTTCTTTAACTCCAGCATGAGCTCGCCTCGGCCTTAATAATGGCGTCATCAGCAATGAGATGCCTGCTCCCTAAGGGACTCGCCCTCGCGCGTCCTCTCGCTAACTCGCGCCGCAGCCTCTCGACCTCAGCCTCACTATCCCAGGAGGCGCTGCTGACTCTCCTTTCAGTCCTTTCGGGATCTGCCTCCTTCTGCCCAAACCAGCGTTGGCCTTGGATATATCCTGTTCCGCTTTTCCTGCGCCACGCCAGACCTCCTCAGATGGAGACCTGCTAGTGATACTGCAAAACAAAACTGAGCAATGAGAACAGAATCAAACAAGAAAATAAACAAGTACGGCCATACCTGAACGACGCGGGATACACCCCAGTCACGGCAGCAACCACACCCATCTGGTTCAGACGCGCCTCGTCCGCGGGGAACAAGAAGGAGTCGGCCACTTACTCATAGATGTCGCGTCCGAGTAAGTCGACGCAGTAGCCGATCGTATAGTGATAGTCCCGACCCTCCTCATCCCAACCAGCCTGGGACAACCCGACTCCTGCCGAGGGCTGTGACGTCGATGCTGCCGACCGGGCGGCGTCGCCAATACATCTTCGCCCCCACATCCGCTCTCATGACATCTCTCTCTTCCTCTTCTCTCGACGCCTGGCGATGGATTCACCTCGCGCTCGGGACAGTCAATTTCTCATGATGACTCTGCAAGTGCAAACTCTCCAACGGTTAGTGGGTTCACCCGACTCACCAAAAATGTATGTTGGAGTATCGACTCAGGAGCACATCCCAGTCTGCTTCATTGAGGGGAAGGGAGTACCTCTCTGATAGCTACTCTACTCCGCCCAAGAATACTGCTCCTCATATTAGACTCTGCCAGCACCACTCGCCAATCCTCTGCTCCAATGGGATGGCTAACACCCTCTGGGTAGCTACTCCAAGCCGTCCCCGCTCTGCCCAGCGCGATTGAAATCGAGCTCTACAAACAAAAAAACTATCAAGATTTAGTAATCAAAAGTACGAAAGAAACACGAAGTTCTCACCATTGCTCGCCACCCGACTCGGATCTCGCCCATGCCCCTTTCTCCGAAAACGGCCTAACCCTTCAAGTAGAAGTAACGGTCTTTCCAGTTTTTGTCACTAGACCGCAGGTCGGTCACCAGATGAGACCGATCTTGCCTCAAGTTTAGCAAATATCGGCCCTTCTCCTTATCGTTCTCTTTCAGGAAGTACGAGTACAGCAGCTCGTGCAACCCGAACACAATCTGATGCCGAACACACAGATCCTCCAAGGCCATCAACAGCCTCCAGGCGTTCGGCATATGTTGGGAGGGGGCGATGATGAAATGATTCAGCACCTCCCAGACTAGGCGAGGCACAGGCAACCTCAACCCATCGTGAAACCATTTCTCGTACACACAGACCCAACCTCCAGCCTCCCAATCAACACGCTCGTACGACCGCGGGGTCCAGACTTTAACAGAACCAGGGATATGATACAGTGTACGGAGGCGCCACACGTCACCGTCCCTCAGCACGGGCGGATAATCCCTGGTCAGAATCCCACTGCCCTGTTGGCTCGGCCCCTCCTCAGAGCTACTACCGGACGAAGAGGGACTGTCAGCTCCTCCGGAGTCTTCCCCACTCCTACCATACCAACCCGAGCCACTCGGCCCAGCTCCACTCGACCCAGGAGCAGCCACACTAACTCCGGTCGGCACACCGACCGGAACACTCCCTTCAGGCATTACCACCATAGTCGGGGCACGTTCATACTCGTCCCCCAAATCCACCCCTTGACTCGAACCTGCGGACGTATCGCCCGACATCGGATCACTCGCCCGTTCCAACCGACCGACTCCTTAGGAAACTAAAGCACGTGTAAACTAACCACGGATCACCCTTCAACACCGAACGGTGCCCTCGAAACCGGCCTCCTTAGCCTCGGTCGGCCCGTTCCACCGAAGTGGAACCCCAGTCGCCCCACCTAGCCGACCGACCGACCGAAAGGGTGAACTTGCCAGTCTTCACCACAAACGAGTCTCTACTCTGGGTCGACCTCTCCAACCAAACGAACCTAAGCCAAATTCAATTACACCAACTCGTTTGCCCCGGACGACCGATCCACCTCGAACTTCAATCGTAGCCGTCTGCTGACCTTGATCACTACTCCCTCCACCTAAACTCACTCGCCCTGAGCGACCGATCCCCTAATCACACTCCTCGCCACTCGGTCAGACGTACCGACCGACCCAAACAACGCCAAAATTGACTTCGTCTTCCAGGCCCAAACCCAAAAACCCAGAAAATTCACCTACAACCAAATTCTTCCCGGAAATCCACCGGAAAACTCAAACCCAAAAGCATTCACCAAAGTCCTAACACCAAAAACGCCTGGAAACCCAGTTTAAACCCACCCAAAAAACTCAAAACCTCATTGTTTTACTTTCCAGAAATTCTATCAAAAAAGAAAATCTGCCTAAAGAACAATAAAACGACGCCAAAAGGAAGAATTACCTTGGATGATTGTAGAAGATCACCTTCGCTCAAAAAACGGGACAAAAAAACGAAGAAAAACAGGAAGAGAAATTTTTTCAGACTAAAAACCAAAGCCAACGCAAATGGAAGACGAACAGCCGATTCTCCAAATTTGTAAAGGAAGCGTGGACACGTTGGCAGTTGCGATTGGCCAGGTGTCAGGAGTCTTTTCGTTTTCCCGCTCTCGAAACGACGGACAAATCACCACCATACACGTGGCAGCAATCCTAACCACTTGGAAATCGTGGACCTGTACGGATTCCCCATCTCGGTCGCCCGACCCTCCTGGCCGACTCAGCCTCAATATCCAGAAATTGTTCTGACACCCATCCGATATTCGCCCCAATAGTGTACTAGGCCGTTCAACCCGTCCCACCGACTAAGCTTCTCAGGTCGAGCCTTCTCAGACGTCTCGCATTCAACCGTCCCGGAAGGCCCGAACGATCGAGCCACGAGCTCGGCGTAGCCCGAGTTAAAATCTTTAGAAAGCCATCAAGCCTCGTCCATTCGCCCATCCAGGCAAACGAGTGGTCACATGTTCGGTCTCCCCACCTATCTGGTCGTCCCCACAGCCCGACCGAATGGATCTCCTCGGTAAACTTCCTGGGCTTCGCCCGACCTGGCAGGACGAATAACCCCCCTCGCGCTGTTTCCGCGATAATCCGCGTAACGTAACGAGCCCCTAACCTAGCTTTCGCTCTTCGGCTCATCGAACCGATCAGGCACAACGCTGGTGCATGCTCTTGTTCAGGAATGGATACCGACCAAGACCCAATCAAATCACTTGCGTCGGTCAACTCTCTCCAATGATCGCTCGTCCATGAGGAAAAACGAGCTCGCCTTGAGCGCAACCTACTCTCTAACTTGAGATACTCTCAACTCAGAGAGTGGGGGACAAACTGTTAGGGCCAAAAATCGTCCTTGGCCCAAATAGGGAAATAGGACCATTAGCGAAGACGGACCAGGCCCAGTCCTGCAAAGGCCCAAGCCATGGTAGTTCTCTTTTAACTGGGTATAAACCGGCTCAAATCAAGCGGCACAAGCCTCTCAAACCTACCCATTTCCTAGGTCCTCGGACGAATCCAGAGCCCACAGCCCTGTCATAGTAATTTCCTATTCCAATCAACCTCCATTCAAAGACGCCTTCCTATTCTTGACCACTTTCCTACTTGGCGAATTCTCTATACATAGTTACCTTCCTATTTGGACACGTAAGACAACTCACCACGACCCTAATTCTTCTAGGGTTTACATCAGAGTCAGATGAGGACTCCTGTTCCCCCGGATGGGGGAGACCAGACGCGACCACTATATAAGCAGAGGCCTGCCCTCACACAAGACATCAACATTACACCTTCACACCGAGACTCTTTACTCGAGAGTTTCACTATCGCCGTAGTCACAGTCCCCGACTAGACTTCCGGTAATCTCTTATTCCTTAGCCCTCACTATTTAGTAGCCCCTTTCAGCCTTGCTGACTTGAGCGTCGGAGTGCCTACGGCAAACACCACCCTGGTGTTTCCCGTTCGCTTCATGCGAGTGTTTCTCTACGTGTGCAGGTACGCAGATCGCTAGTGGCCTCAACCTCACGGATCAGACCCCCCTTTCCGTACAGGTAGATTTTTACGTCTACAGTCACTACTCATTATTTAAGATTATCATTTAATTACTTAATTTCTCCAACTACAACCCTAAACTCTTTTAATGAGAAAGATTGTAAGGAGGATTAATATGAAAAATGAAGAACGGGTTTGTAAATGAAAAGCCAAATAAATTACTTAAAATATCATCAAAGTAATTAGAAGCACAATTTTGAAGCAAATATTCCGAGTGATTTTAACGTTCCAATTTGCCACTTGTTACAAGAATATTTCCAAGAAGTTAAAATGGCTTCGTCCATATATACAGCACCTGCACTGCATTTTCACACAAGAACTTAAAATGGTTGTCGGGGGAATGAATGATGAATGTGAAGATATCATAGTCATGCCATGTCTTCGCACCTTGAAATTTTCTTGGTGCTCCATGTTAATTAATGTATTGCCAGAAGATTTTTCAGAGAGGAGAACGTTAGAGGTATTAGAGATAAGTTACACTGCGGGTCAGATTCTATGTGAACTTTACGATAAGTGGAATAGGAAGCATGAGAGGACTGGTGGTGGCGCCATTTAATCGATTCTGAGATTGAACTTGAAGCCTGCATTTGCTGCTACTGACTCACTGGTAATTTCTTCTCTTTTTAGTTATCAGCTGACTCACATTGGAACGTTGATGAGTTATTTGATTATCTCCTGCATGTCTTTGTGTTCTTTCATGTGCCATTGTAGAACCCAATTCTGGTTGTATATGGGTTTTTGTTGTTGGGTTTGTATTTTGCAGGAATGGGTTTAATAAGAAAAAAAATACAATAAAAGCCAAAGCCCAAGCCCAACAGAAGGAAGAAGTAAGGAAATGAAGTTGTGAAGGAAAAAGAGGAAGTAAACCTAGACGGAGAGTGACAGTTGCAAGGAGGCATTCCCACCGCACTCATGTTGGGGCCGAAGCTAAGTGTATCTACCTAAATCACTATTTTATTATCCGGATTGGGCCTTGATCCGGTCAAAGAGTCGGTCCCCGAGTAGCCCGACAGACGAATCGGACTAATGATGTCATGTTGATGTCAACATAACGTAATAAAAATTTAAAATTTTAAAAATTAATAAATTTCTAAAATTTTAGAGTTTAAGGTTTAAGTAGACGTCAACATGACCACATTGATTCTCTAACTTGATGGTTGAACTGCGATTCGACACTATTCTTGTCGGTTCAGTGGTCTAAATTAATGTCCGAGTCTAGGTTGAACCGACTTATCTGGTATGGGTTTTAAAACCTTGATGCAAATGAGATCCAAGATGTAGATATACCACATCACCAAAGGCCGATGGTGAAGACTCGAAACTAGGACATTGTCAAGACTAAATGAACTCCCTTTCAATTCACTTTCTATCTCCTAATAAAAGAGATACACAGTGATATTTGTCCTTGCAATGGTATCACTCCTTTGGAATTTAATTATATTCAATAGCCAGCTGCCAGCATGCTTGATGGAAAGAGGTTCGATGTGTCAAGATTCGAACCATAATTTCTCCAACTACAATTCCTATACTTATTTAATGAAAAAGATTTTTGATCAACTTCATTAAAGATTGATGTTAATATGATGATACAATGGAAAAATATTTATAATAAATATGCATAAACAAGATCAACACATAAGATCTAGCAATGAATAATATAATAGTATTGACACAATAATTCTATTGATTATGAGTCAATTATTGGACTATACCTACATATATAAAATTAGCTGTCAATTTGATAATTATATTGACGTAATCATACATTATAATATTTTAAAATGAAATATTTCAACCTGTCTCAATAGATTGAAAAGAGTATCAACAAACATAAAAGATTTTTTTTTTAGTCTTAGGGAAATTTAAAATTTAATTCGTAAGTTGTAACCTTTCCTTTTATAGTCAAATGGTTAACTATACGGTATACCCAACAGGTTATGTCTTTGAGTCGTAGAAAAGACAATTATCGGATTTACCAAATATTAAAGAAAAATAATTTATGAAGTCAAAGCGAAGAAGAAAATCTTATTACTCAACTTCGTATAAGATGGAAATTTTTGTGAACCACTAAAAAATAATTAATTAGGTGAGATTGAAATTAAATTAATTTCTTAAAATGGGGAATAAAGGGAAAGTTAGGTAGAATAATTAAATGACATGTGTTAAAAGTTAAACCCTTAGTTTAATAGAAAACAAAAACGTGAGCTTGACAAAGAACCTTTCTTTTCCATATTATTCAATTCATTCAACGTACGTGGAAGATACCTTCATCCTCCATGTTCACGAAAAAGATTTTATTGGAAAAAATTAGTTTAATTAATTACAAGCTTTAATCATTTTATTTTATGATACTTGTTTAAAGAAGTAACTTATAAATAATTATTTTAAAAACAAAGTAACTTATATATATATGTTGATTAATATAAGGAAAGAAGTAATTAAACAATTGATGAAATAGTTATGAAAGGGACTCAAAGGATCTCTAATTTTCAAAGGATGATTAATTATATTATATAAAATTATAATGAATGTGACAAACTCTTGAGTGTGATACTATAGAATAAAATACATAAAATAATTAATTCAAACATTAATATAATCAATATTTTACAAAATCTATTAATTATTCACAATTCATTAACCAAAGTAAATGATTAAATAAAAGAATAGTCAAACAAGAGGAGAAATCAAAGTTTGAGATATGGGCATATGATCAAATCATAACAAATCTTATATTAAATTAAAATAAAAAATAAAAAAATCCAAAATTTAACTGAATTTATTAATCAAGAGATTAAAAAAAATTTTACAGACAAAATTTGTTGCCAAATTCCAACTAAAGAGTAAAGATAGTGAGACATGTAGGAAAATTAGAGAAGAAAGGGCGCTTAAAATTAGGCCTTCCATCATTTCCACCTACAAATTTTCTATAATTAAATAATCCTAAGCCCTTAATTTCATGTTTAGTTTCTAGTTGGAATCGAATCTTCTGAACATGACATAAGACAAAACTCATCGCCATTATTAATTTATGTAATTGTTGTATTCACTTAAGTGTCTGTTTTGGCTTGAGTTGTGTTTTGAGAGAGATTGAAATAAGAGGAGATTGACAAAAACAGATACACAGTTGAAACAGAAAATCAATAAGTAACATTAGAGCAGTTACTGTTCTGTTGATCCTTTATTGATTCAAATGCGTTTTACTGTCTTCTATTTAATTGTAAGTTCTTCTTTTTCCATTTCTTCATAATATCAACATGAAAACTCATGTGGGTTCTTCTTCTTTCTTGTTTTTATAGCTGTTTTTGGTTTTATTTCATTTGGGTTATTTGGTTTTTTCCTCTCCTCTTTGTCATGTTTATTGAATTGGGTATTGATTAGCTTTTGCTTTTGCTGTTCCTTTTTTGTGTGTTTACTGATCAAAGTTGAGTTATATGAAACGGGTTCTGTTTGTTTTCTTCATTTTTATAAGCTTTTCTGGTTTAGTTTGTGATGGATCATGTAAAGTTTGAATCATCATAAGTTGATAAAAAATTTGTTTATGTTTCTGCTTTTTAATTTAATTATGTGCTTTTCTGGTTTACTCTATGATGAATTATGCTGATTATGGCTTATGGGATGTTTGATTATTCAAAGGACTTTGTGATCTCTCCCTCTTTCTCTTTGATTGATTGTAAATGGTTTCGGTTTTTATTTTGTTTAATTTGAGAGTAGTTTTCTAAAGTTTTTTTTTTTTTATTAAACATTGACTATGTAGATGGAGGATGAAGAAGAAGATTTGTGATTCTGATTTGTGGATTGAGGAATAGAAGCTTTTGTTAGTAATTTTTTTAACCATGAAGCTTGGAGACAAGAGAGATATAAGGCCTATTCTTATAAAAGTTGGGGTAGCACTCACTATATCTTTAGCAGGCTTTATTTATTCTCGCCTTAGGCCTAAAAGACCTAAACCCTCTTTGCCGCCGCCACCTTCTTTGCCTCGCAACTCAGGTTTGAATTTCTTCCTTTTCAGTATCCAGTTTTGATTTTGATTTTGCTTTGGTATTCGACTTTTTTATGGTATCATGTCATGTGTTGTTTTAGATTCTGGTGATGACCTTGAATTAAGAGGTAGAGCGCAGTGTAAAGATGATGTAAGTTCCTGCAGCATTGTTTCAGTTGCAGCCCAGAAAAATGTTAGTTCTGTCAAATTACAGTTCCCTCTCCTGTTAGTTTCCTTTTTCTGTTTCGCTCATAAATTTTCTCAAATTGAAGGTGTGTGTCTTTTAGATACAAAGTTTTACAGTTCTAACCAAAGGCCTGATGAATTTATGAACCAATTGAACATTGAAATGCTTGAAAAATGAAATCTTGTTTTCATCTGCTAAGAGAATTTAGAATCTGGAATGTCATAAAGAATCTCAATTAGTTTATATTTTCTATCACTATTCTCTTGCAGGAAGACTCTTATGAGCCGAAGGCCACTGCTGATAATTCTATGGTTGATCTTTCGCCAAGTAGTAGACTTAGTGGAGATAACGATGGACTCCTCTTGCCGGAGTATAATGATCTTGTGAAGGACTATGACTTTGCTAGCTCCAATTCTGGGAAAGAAGCAGAAACTCCTAGGTCAGATGTAGAAAGTCCGAAAGCATTTAGGAGTTCAGAGACAGATGAATGTGATGAAGAGGTCCGGCAATTAACAAACATGGTTAAAATGCTCCGGGAGAGGGAAAGGAATCTTGAGATCCAATTACTCGAGTATTATGGCCTCAAAGAGCAAGAAACAGCTGTGATGGAGCTCCAGAACCGATTGAAGATAAACAATATGGAGACCAAACTTCTTACTCTCAAGATTGAGTCCTTACAAGCAAATAACAGAAGACTTGAGGCACAAGTGGCTGATTATGAAAAAATTGTGGCTGAACTTGAAGCCGCAAGATCAAAAATTAAGGTTCTCAAGAAAAAACTGAGGTCTGAAGCTGAGCATAACAAGGAACAAATCTTAGTCCTTCAGAAAAGGGTTGCTAAGTTGCAAGAACAAGACTACAAGGCTGCTGCAAGTGATCCAGATACTCAGGCAAAACTTCAGAGGCTAAAGGTTTTGGAGGACGAAGCAGAAGAGTTGAGAAAGTCTAACATGAAATTGCAGCTAGAAAATTCTGAATTGGCAAAGAAGTTGGACTCCACCCAAATGCTTGCAATTTCTGTGATGGAAAATCCAGAGGTAATTGGGTCTGTTTGTGATAAATCTTGTTATATTTCTTCTATACATTGCTATTCTTGAATTTATATCTCCGGCACATTCTGTTGCAGATGGAAGCGCTTAAGGAAACAAGTGACCACTTGAAACAAGAGAACGAGTCTTTGACCAAGGAAATTGAACAACTCCAGGCAGATAAATGTGTTGGTGTTGAAGAATTGGTATATCTTAAATGGATAAATGCTTGCTTACGATATGAGCTGCGGAATTATGAGCCGCCAGCTGGTAAGACAGTTGCAAGAGACCTGAGCAAAACTCTAAGTCCTCAATCTGAGGACAAAGCCAAGCGGCTAATAGTTGAATATGCAAATACTGAAGGAGGGAACATTACAGATTTCGATTCTGAGTGGTCATCCTCCCAAATGTCATATTTGACAGACTCAGAAATCCCTGATGACTCATCTGCTGATAAGTCATCTCGTTCCAAGACCAATAACTCAAGCAGAGTCAAGTTTCTTAAGAAGCTTAGGAAACTTATACACGGGAAAGATGTTAGTAGTCAAAATCGGGCTTCATCCACATCCTGCGAAGAGGGCGATTTGTCAGCTGTTTCAACAGGAACAAATACAGCTTCAACTTCCGAGGTACAAAGTAGTAAAGTTTCTCGAAGTTCATACAGACATTCTTTTGACATCCAAAGACTGAGGGTAAAAGAATATGATCTGGTTGATGAAGGAAGTGGGTATGAGCCAGTCGCTTTGCATCGGGCGAAAACTGCTGATTTGGCAGTAGAAAATCAACTTGTTCATCAAGCAGATTTGATGAAATTTGCTAAAGTTTTGAAGAACAATCATGGCAGGAGGAGGAAAAAACTAAGAAACTACTCATCATTCAGTTTTGGCTAACAATTGGATCCTCAATTCTTCTCTTGTTTATATATACAAAATTTTAGCTTTTTAAGTATTGTAATAGTGAAAAATACCACTGTAGCATATATCCATTAGAAATTCTCAGAAACCACTTTTTTTTTTCAGAATTGAATCAGCTTAAGCAGTTGGTTCAACAGCTTACATTGATGTATCAATACAGGCCACGATCTTCTGAAAAAAGATTGCCATGGCATAGATTGTGTTAATAAAACTCCTAGCTGAAAGTCTTTTGTGATTCTCTTGAGTCTTTTGAAAAAGCATTTTTTCTCTAATGAATTTTTTCTAGCAACCTCAAGTGATAGTTCATAAATTGATAGACTAGACCTACTACGAGCCTATAATTGTAAATTGTCACGTCGGGTTATAAGAAAAAATTTGTGAGATTGAGTGGTAGGCAGTATTATCCAAGATCAGAATGGAGCATCAAAAGTCTTCTAAGACCATCTCCAAACACGAAACACCAAATTAGTGAATTTTACGTCAAATGGTGGCTTGGTGTATTTCACTATTACATCCTAACCTATTGCACAAAAAAAATATTCTTAGAATATTTTCTTTTATTTCTTTCTATTAATAATCAAATTAATTTATTTCACTAATTATTTTTGTATATATTAATTAAATATATGGATGATATTTTTATTAAATAATAATAACTTTGAAAATTATACTAATTTAATAAAATTAAACATTATTAATCAAATAAATATTCATTTAATATAAAAAAACATTACATCTAATTTAAAATGCCCAAAAAAAAAAAAAAAAAAAAAAAAAAACAACAATGACAATAGCACAAAAGTAAAATTCTAAATGAAAAATTGACTTTGGTAAAATATCGAGAAGATAACAAAATTTATTTCAAAGATTTGAATTCGATAACCAATCTAGGTCAAAGATCTCAAAATAGCTCTAGTTCTTTCTAGTATTTTGATTATTTAGGGATTGGAAACTAATTTACTGGAATACTAAGGGGGTGTTTGTCAAGTTTATAGCTGGTCAAACTAAATAAGTCTAAAATTAAGATAATCTGTTTGTTTATAACTTTTTGAGCTTGTAAGTTGAGCTTATAAGCAAAAAAAAAAAAATAAGTGGGGGGAGGTACTTTTTTTTTTTTGTTATAAACACTGCTTATAAGTTAGTTTGAACAAGTATATTACCACATTATCCTTGTTTAATTTTAAAATTTCATAGTATACCCTTATTTAATTAAGATATATTTTTTAGTCATTTTATAATAATATACTTATAAGCCACATTTTACTAAACACGTCAACTACTTCTCAGTCACTTATAAGTATTTTAACCAACACGTAGTTATTTAAAATTTCAAATGCTTATAAGCTAATTTTTTAGCTATAAGCAATTGTACTTATAAGCTAATTTTCATAAGCTCAGACAAACACCCCCTAAATTGTTATTTAGTTTATATGTATTTTTTTTTTAATTTTAGTGTTTTTAAATTAGTGTTATTATTTTGGTTATTATAGTTTATATTTGCATTGAATGAAGTTTTGTTATAATTTTCATCATTTTTTAAATTATATAATTATAATGAATTTATTATTATAAATATTAATAAAAATAAAATCAAATTAACATAAATACAAATAAATAACAAAATAAAGAAATAAAATATGTTTGTAGTAGATGAATAGTATCCACCAAATTGGTGGGAATGAATAGTATTGCACCAAATTTGGTGTGGTACTATTTATTTACACCAATTCATGTGGTTTTTGGTGTTGGGTTGGAGCAAAATTTTTAACCATTTGTGTTGGGTTGGAGTGCCTAAGTGTAGCCAAGGGGAAGATAGCAAGCAAATAAAATTACTAAAACTAAAACGCACCGTTTCATACTTCTGAAGCAGTTTTTTTTGTTATTTTCATTACATTATTTCGAGAAAAAGCCACATAAAGCGACACCGTTGTCGTAGACTCTGTACCCTCAAAGTTCAGTTCTCGCACTAATTCACAATCACGTCGTTGTTTTCAACTAATGATACGGTACAGTCGTAGGAAAGTTACAGGTTAGATGAAAATTTCATCTAACGGCCACATTTTTTTTAAAGAAGTAAATAGAACAAGTTTCGAAAGTACTTTTTAAGTTGATATATAATTTTATTTTTTGGAATAAACTTATATGAAATGATTATTTTACCCTTACCTTTTGCATATAATAAATTGTGTTTAACAATTAAGGGTATTTTAGTAATTTCATTTTCTAAACTTTAAAAAAAAAAAAAAAAAAAAATTGATATAGTTTTATTATCCGAAATAGACTTATATGAAATGATTCTTTTATCCTTTACCTTTTTACATATAATAAATTACATTTGAGAATTGAGAATGTTTGAGTAAACACATCATCCTCTTTTTACAATTCTCTGTGCACGTTTCAATAATGCGGCGCGAGTACAAATATCTACATACTCGCACCAAATCATCCGTACATATTATCCGTACTACAAAGACCACCTCGCCCGTTACATAACAAACAAAAGAATCTCTGATCCTCTCCCTCTCATTTTCTCTCCTGAAAACGATGCGTTTTATGCTTTTCTCCACGTTTCACTCCAATACAGCGAGTACTCTCCCGCCAAAATCACACTCTCACCATCACTACAAAACTGACCTCTCACTCTCTCTATAACAAACAAAAACCCACAAAACAAACCCTCCCTCCCTTTCTTTCTCTAAAAGCTCTCTGTTCTTTGCATTTAGGGTTTTACGAAGAATCGTTTTTTTGAAGCAACAACAAGAATAACACCAATGGCGAGTCCTGATCCTGTGCAGCGGGCTGCACTGTACGTGGGTGACCTCCACGCTGACACCACCGAGTCCGACTTGCAAGAGGCGTTTCAAACGATGGGGCCTGTGACCTCCGTTTATCTCTGTCGCTGCGCTGTCACGGGGAAAAGTCTCCGTTATGCTTACGTCAATTTTCATAATCACTCTGACGGTAAACGAAAATGAAAAAGATTTTACGTTGTTTCTTGAGTTTTTATGTGCTCTGTTTTTTTACTACATTTTTGGGTTTCTTTGATTTCTTTCTTCTTGTGAAAATGTGAATGTGTTCTGTCTTGGGTGGTTTTCTTCCTGGGGGTTTTGTTTTAGTTGTGGGTTCTTTGTTTTTCTCTTTTGGAAAAACTTGTTTCTATAATTCTATCTGCTAATGTATCTCTCTGTTTTTGTTTTTTTCGGGTTTCTTTACTTTGTTGATTTATTATCTTCTTGTAAAGTGTGTGTGTTATTTTCCTTCTTTTTTGGGTTATTTTTTCTGGGGTTTTTGTTTTCTGTTCTGTGTTTCGTTCTCTCTCTAAACATTTGTACTCTGTATATGTTTTTCGGTAGGGTTATTTCTGCAAATGGCGAGATTTTGTTTCTTGAAATGTTATATTTGTAGTGTATATCATGATGTTGGAAGTAGAAAGTTAAAATGGGTTAATAATGTTTACACTATGCAAAGTAGTGACAGGAATGCTTATAAATCATACATTAAACCTTGCCTTATAATTTTTTGTTTCTTGTACGCTTTTCTTTCAGGGTTTGGTTTTGTTTTTACGTTTTTTTCTTTCTTTGGTTTCAATCTCATAAAATATAGGAGTATTTATGTATATGTTGTGCTTCTGTGCTCTATTCCTTTTTGAGTTTTTTCTTTTTCTTTTTCTTTTTGGCTTTTGTTGATGGGTTTCTATCGTAAGAATGGTTTTCTTGAAGGGTTTCTTTTGGTTCCTTTATGTTTGTGTGATGTGTCTTTATTGTATTAACAACTCTGTTTCTGGTTTATGTTTGTGTGATGCGCCTGTAAACTGGGTTGATTTCTTTTGGTTCTGTTTACTCTCCTTTGTGAAAATTGCTGTTTTGTTAGAATATGGGTTTATCCTTGTCAATGAACTGATTTATAAATAGGTGTTACTTCACTGTCATAATTTTCTCTGTTTTTTTCAGCATCTAAGGCTATGGCATGCCTGAACTGCTCTGACTTGAAGGGAATACCGATGAGGATAATGTGGTATCAGAGAGATCCTTCTGTAAGAAAATGTGGCACCGGTAATCTCTTTATCAAGAACTTGGACCCTTCAGTCAAAGGCACCTGCTTGCTGGGTTTGTTTTGCCAGTTTGGAACTGTTCTCTCTTGTAAGGTGGCTGAAGAAAATGGCAAGAGTAAAGGTTTTGGGTTTGTTCAGTTTGACTCGGAGGAATCAGCCGCTGCTGCTCGTACTGCTCTGCATGATACTGTATTTCGTGGAAAGAAGTTGTGAGTCTTCTGCTTCTCATAGTTTTTTTGTTATGTATGATGTGAATACCAAATTCTCTAATATTGTAATGATTTCTCAGTGAACTAACAAAAGTTTATGTGCTTGGTAATCTCTAAGGCTTGTTTAAGTTATGATTATCTTACAAAAGTTTCTCTTCGCTGCCTTTTTTCCTCAGATATGTTTCAAAATTTGTTAAGAAGATCGACAGGATAGCCACTGGTGAAAACTTAAAATTCACCAATTTGTATGTGAAAAATCTGGCTGAAGACATGACAGAGGATGCCCTTCATGAGATGTTTTCTAAATTTGGAAAGGTTTGTAATGTTGTCATCATGAAGGATGGGAAGGGCAATTCAAGAGGCTTCGGATTTGTCAACTTTGAGTCAGCAGAAGAGGCTAGAAAGGCTGTGGATGTCTTGAATGGTGCACTAATGGGTAATTATTGAACTTAGTATACCTGTTTCCATTGTATTAAATTGTACGAATTGTGTGGTGAACTATCTTCGTAATGGTAAATTCATTTGTTTGCAGGTTCAAAGATTTTGTTTGTTGGAAGGGCTCAGAAGAAGGCTGAGAGGGCAGAGAGATTAAAACGTGAACTTGAGGATACATACAATTCAAAGATTCAGAAGTTGAAGGCCTCAAATCTGTATGTGAAGAATCTCAATGCCTCTGTTGATGACAAAAAATTGCAAGAATTTTTTGGTCGTTTTGGATATATAATTTCTTCAAGAGTGATGCGCCATAACGATGGAACAAGTAAAAGATTTGGCTTTGTGTGTTTCTCCACTCCTGAAGAAGCAAAGAATGCCTTGGATACACTTAATGGTAAGCACAATCTAATGGTATCTTCTTTCTGCCATTTTATTTTTTCTGGGTTAATTGATTCTATTGTAATATATATGTGAGTTCATATTTCAATAGGGGCCAATTTTGAAGGAAGGACTCTCTATGTGGCAATAGCACAGAGTAAAAGAGATCGATGCAAGGAATTACACAAAATCTATGCACAAGTTCCAGTTCTGCCTGCATATCCTCCCAACTGCGGTGTCAGTCCTCAATACAGCTCTTTTTATTGCAGTTACGATCCTTGCTCTTCTCCATTCTCTCTACTGCACCAGCCGGTCTTATGTCAACCTTACTCAACAAAGCATTACCAACAAAACAATTCCTATTATGTAAGTATATTGCTAAATTCTTCCTGCAACTGGGCTCTGATGGCTACAATTCTTTCTGATTCTGTTCTTAAGTTAATCTTTAAATCACGGATTCCAATGGTACAAATTCATCTGGGTAGCACTGGGGATGCCCGGAACTGGTTTTGCCAAGACCCTGTATGTTTATAACTTTTTTTAAGAAAAAAGATTTTTTCTTTAATTTCACTCTTACAATTCTTTATATTGATTTCCTTGGAAATGATATTTCATAAAATGATAGAACTGTTACAAACACAGACTTTTGCGGCTATTTGTTTATGGAAGACTTTACATAAACTGATATTAATGATCTTGGATTCATACATAAACTCTTTCTTATTTGGTGCTGAACTGGGCAGTTAGTTTCATCTCATTTTCTTCTTTATGCTTTCTTCTGATATTTCATAAAATGATAGATTCTTTCTTATTTGTGATTCTTAACTTTCTGCATCTTATGTGGATGTGGGTTTGTACTATGAACTTGTGATTTATGTCTGCTGATGAATTACTTTTTCTCTTGCTAGCCTGATTGCATGACACAAATAACTGGACTGCAGATGGGTGTGAATAATTCTGAGGTAACGAAACCGCAAAACTCACCAAATTCCTCCAATGGAGCAACTTCTGGAAGTCATGCTGTGGTGAGATCTTCTTTGAGCAGCAAGAATAGGGCTGGGAATGTTATCTACCGCCTTGTTGATAAACTTCAGGTTTGTGATTTATTAACTTTAATTTTGAATTTTATATCAGTTGTTAAGGGAAGATGCAGCTTTGTATCTGTGTGAATATGCTTTATGCTATGAACTCGTGATTTTATGTCCGCTGATGGATTTATTTTCTGTGTGTCTAGCCTGAGTGTATTACAAAGATAACTGGACTGCGGTTGGATGTGAACAACTCTGAGACAATGAATCTGCAAAACACACCAAATTCCTTGGCTAAACAAGCTAACAACAAGAACTTACCAAATACCTTTGCTAAACAAGCTAACAACATGGTTCAAGTCTTGAAGGAGGCAAATGCTAGGACAAGTGCAGACGGTGGTGTTGCTTTGCAAAAGTCTGTCACCTGCTTGAGCTACTAACCAGTGGCATAACACATTTCTTACATGCTCACCATTCTAGTTTCTGTCAACAAAATTTCTCCTTATGTACAGCTGATTTGCAAACATTTGCTGAATTGCTTTCAACTTTACGCGAATAGGACACAATTTTATGCTATTTTGATCTTACTGTCATATGTCACTTGGAGGGACCAGAACATTTAGATATTTTCTTGACTAATGTGACATCCTTGTTTCCTTTCCATGATCATTATTTTACCTCATGCTTTCTTTGGTTCTGGAGATTATGAGTTTTAAATGGATTAAACATCTTGTTCCTCGTTGATTTTTTAATGATTTACTACCTCCTTTCGTGTCAATTAGATCTCACACAAAGAGACCAGGCTCAAGCTGTAGAATTTTAAGCCATTTTCAAAATCCTAGAATCGTGGCAGACTGAATGAAATTTTTTCTCTGACCAGAGTTCATCAACATAATTAGTAAAACAAGCTTCTGGCTCTTAGTATTAAGACAACCATCAAATAGTGATACACTTGAGACATCTTACAGAAGGAAGTAGCAAAGGAGAGATTAACTGAAATGAAGTATCAACTAGATAAAATGCAAAATTACAGTTAATTTAGGACTTGATATCCTCTTCAAATGAGAGCAAGCCCTGCAACAATCAATGCATCGGCAAGAACCTGATTTGCAGCCTGAGATGGATGAACACTGTCCCAAAACACATACTGAGAGGCATTGGAACATGTTCCTGGTGAGTGTGGATTGCACAAAAATATTGTTGTCTCTATAGTTCCTGTTCCACAGCAACCTCTTGTTGCTTCCACAAAACCTAAAAAAAACATAATATTTATATTAACAATCATTCAATGCTCTTATGATACAACATTTAACAAATTCTGTACATCACCTTGAGCTGAGGGATTTTTGACAAGATCATAGAGTGGCTGGAAAATATCAAAGATCACAAGTCTCAGACCAGGAAGTTGCTTTTGGAGACTTACTGCCGAAGAGTTGAGCTTCTTGTTAAATTGTTGGGCAACTGTGTTGATTCCAGAGACACACCCCTTCTCATGGAACCCAAATAAGGTTCTTGCTGCAGGTAGACAACCCAGTGGTGGCAGTGAAGTCACTCCAAATTTCCTTGCTCCCAAGCTATACATGGTCTGTTTCCCAATCAAAGCAGCCAATAAGCCTTAACTTTCTTGCAATTTTTCTCAGGAATTATAGCATTTTAAGTTGCGAAGGTACCTTGATAAAACTTGAGAATGTGCTGACAAGGATTGAGCTGTATTGTTGAGGAGTATAGGCTTTGTTGAGTAGAGGATTCACATAGTAGTTCTGAAGAAAATCGCCACTCCCTGCACCCAAAATATATATTGCATCCTGTATGATGGAAGCTGATTGTTTGGTTCCAGCAACCTTTGCTAGCTTTGACTGATACTCCTTATAGTACTGCAACTGCTTAGACAATGGGATTGCATGCTGCAACACAAAGCACAGTTCATTTTTTTCTGAGAAGAAATATTTATCTAAAACACTAAAACATTATACGGATAATTATTGATGGTGGTACAATATTAAAATACATACGTTTATGATGGATGTTTGGTCATCATAACCAGCTCCAGCTGAAGCAAAGTTGGCTCCAATAAGAAGGTTCTTGCCTGAAGCCTGTGGACTAAGATATGGCGGTGCATAATTCGTAAATTGTAGGGTATCAGCTGAAAGAGAAATTGAAAACAAAAGAAATTAGTATTCTAACTTTATAATTTAGACAAGGTTATAAATTATTTGAGTACTACTTACCAGTGAAGTCCGTGACTAATTTTCCATTGCAAAACCTTCCAGTGGGTTGATGATTGACGAAGTCTTTTCCATAAGGTGGGTAATTGGCCTTGAAAAGAGTTGGAATATAGTTATTGTTACCAACATCAACTGCAGAATCACCAAAAGTAATGATGGCAGGAACAAGAGGCTGTGAATACCCTTTGCTTGAAAGAGCGAACGTAAGGACGACTAAAAAATGTAACCTTCTGCAACTTAAATCCATGGCTTCCCTCACAAATGGTGCTTGAGAAACTTTTGAGTTATGACACTGAGCTTATAATGGAAAGGACGTTGACCGATTTAAAGTAGCCTTAAAGGAGGAGGATAGAGGTTGGGAGTGGCTAATAAATATAGTAGTTCAAGTGATTACATTAGGCATTGAAAGCCTATTTTTTTTTTGCTTTAGATGTAAACAATAACAGTTCATTAGGTATTGTATCCTTTTCTTATAATCTCTGCATTACACAGAAACCACAATTATGATATCTTTTTTATTTTGGCATTGAAGGGATGCTCGGTGGTTGAGATTTTTATTACATGATGACATTATTATGAGATGGGAGAAGGTTGCATGTGCTGTAATTAAATTCTATGCCAGACCACATGCATTACTTGCATTCAACTACCTGCACAGAGGTAGTATTCAAGTTGTTGGCTTTTTAGCTAGATAATGCAAAGAAAATGAAGGCTAAAAAACGTATGAAAGAGAGTTTTGTGGAAGTACAGATTTTCATTAAAAAGTTGTGAACTTTATACAAACACCTTTTTGTGCACTATTGCAGCTATCCTGCAGTAACTTTACAAGCAAATTTACATCAACCATACTTTTTGCTAATCACTACAATAACATCACTTAACTAAGCACCTAATGACCAGCTGAATTGTAGCTGAAATCAACCAAAACATTACAATAAATTATCAACAAAAACAGCCTCTCTAAACTGCTTCTAGGCTAAAACATGCTGCTTGCACTTGAACTTGAACTTTTGCCGCCAACTTTGCAGCTCCATCCAACGACCATATCCACATTAGTTTTCAGCAAAATATCATCACATTCAACACCATTAAATGTAACTAAAGAACTTTCTTGCCTCCGAGGCTGCAAAATTTTATCTCTTCATGTTCATCCACAGTAATAAACGACTAATTTTGTTACATATCCCACGTCATTAGCAAATGAGTTTGAGATTCAGTTTATAAGGCTTTTAACTAAGTAGATGTGTTTTGGGGGAAAGATGTTTGCATGAGCCTAAATTGATAACTTTCTTGCCTCCGAGATTGCAAAATTTTATCTCATGTTCATCCACAGTAATAAACAACTAATTCTGTTACATCCCACATCATTAGTAAATGAGTTCGAGATTCAGTTTACAAGGCTCTTAACTAAGTAGATTTGGTTTGGGGGAAAGACGCTTGTGTGAGCCTAAATTGAGAACTTTCTTGCCTCCGAGACTGTAAAATTTTATCTCTTCATGTTCGTCGACAGTAATAGACTAATAATTTTTTTACATCCTACGTCATTAGTAAATGAGTTTGACATTCAGTTTATAGGACTCCTAATTAGTAGACGCATTTTGGGGGAAAAACGCTTGCATGAAGCCTAAATGGATTTAATTTCAAAGCAGATAATGTCTACTCGATTGGCCCTGGATTTAGTCTACCAATGTCTATTGGTTGGACCGGCTTCAATCTCAAAACAAAAAATACAAAATGAAATTGGTATCAGAATGGGATCTCTAACATATCCATTCTGGATAAGAAGTAAATATGAAAATAGCGATTTAAGGTAATTTAGATTGAATAGTTTTGTACCTTACTGATGTTAAGTTCTTGGAATACTAAGTTAAATGGAAAATGGGGTTTCGCATTTAATATATTTTTTTTTTTTGTTGGATACTGGGTTTCTTCAGTAAGTAATATCCAGAAACCACACTCAGACATCGTTCCTAGATCAGGAGTCCCATATTTTATGCTTTTCAGTCACCATAACTTTTTGACCCACATTAAATGCCCTCTTTCTTCTTTCTTTTTCAATCTGATTAATGCATTAAATCATGCTTGTTAAGTAAGTAACCTAATGTTAAATCTTAATTAATTCTTACATGTAAAATTTAATAGAGCTTAACTGCTTTCTTCTCTTTTTCAAGCTGGTTGTTATATACAGTTTGAAACTTGAATGATTCTTCTTTTTTCATAACAGTCTGCAGGCACACTAAGTTATTTTTTGAGTAATGTTTATAGAGCAGGGGACATTTCCAGCTCTAATTTTATTATGCAAAGACTTTATGTTTCTAGTTTAATGTACTGGCAATGTGTGGTCCAAGGCTTTTGAATTTTAATCTGCATTAGTTCTGTCATAAATAAAACAAGTCTGTTGGTGTGCACCATGGGATTGAATTTATTTGTAAGTCCACCGACACTCTGCAATAAATGAACTTACTCAGACTTGAAAAAGACTCAAAGTTAAAAAAAAAATTTCTTCTTGTTTTTTGAGTTTATGGGAAAATTAGAAATGTCAGTGATTCTGATTGAGACCATGCTCACTTGTTTCAGATCACTAGTCTCATTCATTTAATCAGATTTCCAGAGTTTGTTTCTCTTCTCTATCTTGCTCCATAAATCAATAATGAGTAGTTAATTCTGAAGTTGCCATGACAGAACGATCCATTTCAGGGGTGATGCCAAGATCTTTACTTGGGGGACCAAACTATGCTAGAGGTCAAAATTCTGAGATCAAAACAAAATTTTGCCACGGCAAACTCCTGCACCGCGGTAGACTTTTCCTTTGACGCGGCGATGGGTTCTCTGATATGTTTTCAGAGAACTTCATCTTCACTTCTAGACAAATTCATGATTTGAGTTACATTCATTTGCTGTAGCATATTTTTTCTTCAGCCACAGCACTTTCATCTTCTACCAAAATGATTCAACTTTCAACAATATTGACTGCAAAGGTTTAGTGAGAAGACAGGGTCAACGTGTCGAGTCAGTGTCTTTTCATTCTATATCAGGGGTGGCAATATAAGTTCCTCTTAAATTTATCGAGGGCTTACTGAACTAATCTCTCATGCATAGGAATACATAAAGGGATTTATCCTAAGGGCAAGGCTGAAAGGCTAATAATGGCTAAGAGCAACAAAGTCAATGTTAATTTATGAGCTTCACCAACCCATTCGGCTGATATAAATGAATTAGTGTTTAGTACAACGCATGAAACAAATTTCTTCGCAAAGAAAAAATCTACAATATTGGAGACGTAACACTAAACCCCTATTATAAATCAAATCTAAGGCTCGGGGTAGAACTCACCCCAAGAAAGGGAAGAGATAATTACGTATATACACCATAATAGCTCACTAATATCACGAATGTAAGATAACTTCAATTTCGATAGTTTCTATACAAGAAAGGAAAGAAAATCCATGTGCATGCCAAACTGTATTAGTCCATGACACTAAACCATCAATTTGAAATCTACCAATCAAACCGTGCTTAACAAGATATGATCAATTCCAGAATTAATTGATAAAACCAATTCTGAAATGATTCTGAGAAAAATACTTCTTCATTTAAGAATCAAAGATTTTTCAGAATTGAATTTTAGTTACAGTAGTTAGTTCCTTATATACAATGTGTTTGATAACCAACTCTTATTTTAGCTGAGCTGGACAAACTAACTTCTAACTACTTAACTAACTTCTAACTACTATTTAACAGACTGAACAGATTAACTAATTACAATTAACAAACTGCTAATTAACTGTTTAACTAACTTGATAACAAACTAACTAATTTACAGTTTCATTTTACAGTTTCATTCGTTGATGCTTCAGCTCCAGCATGCTGCATGATTTCTTCAGCTTCATTATGCTGCAAGATCCCCCCACAAGCTGGAGAATGAATACTTAACATTCCCAGCTTGGACAGATTAGCGCGAAAAGGTGCAAGAGAAAGAGCCTTAGTGAGTAAGTCAGCTAACTGATCAGAAGAAGAACATGGCATGAGATGAATGAGACCTGATTGAACCTTCTGGCGGACAACATGGCAGTCTATTTCAATGTGCTTGGTACGCTCATGGAACGTGGGATTGGCAGCAATCTGAAGTGCAGACTTGTTGTCACAGAAAAGCAAGGCAGGATGTGAATGAAGGACATGAAGATCGTGAAGTAAATAATGTAACCATTGAATTTCACACGTTGTGGAGGTGAGAGCATGATACTCAGCTTCGGAGGATGATCTGGACACAGTTGTTTGTTTCTTGGCACGCCAACTGATCAAAGAGGAGCCGAGAAATACACAGAAACCAGTAATGGATTTGCGAGTAGTAGGACAACCAGCCCAATCACTATCACTGAAGGCTTTTAGTGTAAGTTCAGATGAGGCAGGAAAGAATAGACCATAAGCTGGACAACTTTTAACATACCGAAGAACACGATTGGCAGCTTGAAGATGTGTTGAGGTTGGTTTGTCAAGAAATTGACTTAATTGCTGAACAGCAAAAGATAAGTCAGGTCTTGTAGAGGTTAAGTAAAGGAGACGCCCAACCAACCTTCTGTAAGAAGTGGGATCTGAGAGAAGATCACCATCAGTGTTAGATAGCTTTATGAAAGAATCCATCGGTGTAGTGGCAGGTTTACAAGCTAGATAGCCAGCATCTGATAATATTTCAAGAGCATATTTTTGTTGGCAGAGAGAAATGCCATGCTTGGAACGTGCAACCTCCAATCCAAGAAAGAATTTGAGATCACCGAGATCCTTTATTTTGAAGGCAGCATCAAGGTAGGCCTTCACACGATCAATTTCTGAAGAATCATTTCCTGCCAAGATAACATCATCAACATACACCAAGAGAGCCGTAAGAGAACCATTATGGTGTTTAACAAAAAGTGAATGATCAGAAGATGATTGAGTGTAGCCAAAAGATAGTAGAGCAGAAGTAAGTTTTGAGAACCACTAACGACTGGCCTGTTTGAGTCCATAAAAGGACTTTTGAAGACGGCAAACCTGATTGGGATGAGAAGAGCTGAAACCTGGAGGCAAGACCATGTAAACTTCTTCAGATAAATCCCCATGCAGGAAAGCGTTATTCACGTCAAGTTGTTTCAGGAACCAGTTCGAAGAAGCAACCAAGGCAAGAAGGAGTCTGACAGTTGTAAGCTTAGCTACAGGAGAGAATGTATCAAAGTAGTCGATACCTTCGGTTTGGGTATATCCTTTGGCAACTAAACGAGCTTTGTAACGCTCAATTGTGCCATCAGCCTTTCTTTTGATCCGATAAACCCATTTACAGCCAATGGGGGTTTTTCCAAGAGGGAAACTAGTGAGAGTCCAAGTATTATTCTGGTTTAAAGCAGAAATTTCAGCTTGCATAGCTGCTTTCCAACAATCATGTTTGATGGCTTGATTGTAGGTTTTTGGTTCATCAGTTGTGGAAATGGCAAGGGTGTAATGTAAGTGTTTAGGGGATAAACCAGAATATGATAATACAGAGGATAAAGGATAAAGAATACCTGACTGGAAAGTGGTAGCTTCAGCTGCTGTGGCCATGTTGCAATGATAATCATGCAGATAAGATGGAGGCTTACGATGCCGATGAGATGATCGGGTGACAGGTTGAGTAGAAGAAGGAAGAGAAGTGTTTGAATTGTTGGAAGAAAGATGATCTGGTTGTTGAGGAGAAGTAGAGTCAGAAGCTATCGATTGGCCAGTTTTTGTTGAAGAAGAAATAGAATCAAAAAATGGTAAAGTGGTGTCATGAGGTAAAGGAGTAGGAGATTGAGAATTGTCAACAAATGGAAAAGTTGACTCATAGAACAAGACATTTCGGGAGGCAAATATTTCTCTGGAATGTAAGTCCAGGAGAATGAAACCTTTGGTGCCAGAAGGAAAGCCAAGGAAAAGACACTTCCTAGCCCGAAAATCGAATTTTGTTCTATGAGCTGATAGAGTAGAAGCAAAACATAGACAACCAAAAGTTTTTAAGGAGTTGTAATTTGGGAGAGTGTTGTAAAGCAATTGGAATGGGGACCTGTTTTGCAATAAAGGAGTGGGAAGCCGATTTATCAAATGAATGGCATGACCTATAGCATAATTCCAGTACAGTTTGGGTAGGTTAGACTGAAAAAGCAAGGATCGGGCAATATTTAACAGGTGTTGGTGCTTTCTTTCCACCACACCATTTTGTTGGGGTGTCTCAACACAAGAAGTTTGGTGATAAGCTCCTTTTGAAGCATAGAAAACATGCATGGAAAATTCAGAACCATTGTCAGACCGAATGGCTTTAATTTTTCTGGAGAATTGAGTTTCAACAAGCAAGAAAAAAGATTGAATTAGATTTCTTACTTCTGATTTTTGTTTAAGTAAGAATATCCATGTGAACCTTGAATAATCATCAACAATAGTTAAGAAAAATCTATGGCCATGAATTGAACAAGTAGAGAAAGGACCCCAAATATCTACATGAATCAGATCAAAACATGTACTGGTTTTAGTATTAATAACAGGAAAAGGCAATTTCTTTTGTTTGGCCAAATGACAAACATTACATGCTTCATTATTATGGAATTGAAGATTAGGAATACTAGAACATAAAAGTTTCATTCTAGTATCTGAAATATGACCAAGGTGATGATGCCAAAGATCAAAAGTAGTAGTGGTTGAAGCTAATGAAGCTTAAGCAGGTAATGTGAACTGAGTAGGTGGCAGAACATTGAAACTGGATGATTTTGTCATTGCATACAGGCCATCAAGCACTTTAGCTGAACCAATCGTCTTCCACACAGTCAGATCCTGAATCAAGCAACATGAGCTTTGAAAGATTAAGCAACAGTTTAATGAAGATGTAAGTTTGGTTACAGAGATAAGGTTGAAAGAAAATTCAGGTAAATATAAGACATCTGTGAGAATAAGTTGCTTAGTTAGGCAAACTGTTCCAGCATATTTGGCAGTGATTTTTGAGCCATTTGGTAAGGTGACTAAGATCGGTTTAATTTGTTTGTAGGTGTCAAAACATGACAAAGAGTGTGTAATGTGATCAGTGGCTCCAGTATCCACTATCCATAATGGAGATTTAGAGGTACATGATAAAGCTAAATGAGTACCTGATGTGGAAGAAAAATGAGGGATCAATGCTGGCTGATGGGGTTGTGACACAACTTGGTTGGTAGTATGTAAAGGTTGAGCAGAATTTGCTGGTTGTAGTAGAGCCAATAGTTGTTGATATTGTTGTGGAGTAAAGGAAACATTAGAACCAGACTTTTCTTGGTTTGAACTTGGCACATCAGAATGTAACTGCAGACCTTTAGTGCTATTGTTTTCTTCTGTGACAACAACATTGTGGGCAGTAGAATTCCTAGGCTTGTATCCTGGAGGATAACCATGCTTTTTATAGCATGTTTCTATTGTGTGTCTGGGCTTGCCACAGTAGGTGCAAAAGCGATTATCTCCTCCACTGGAAGATTGAGTATACTTTCTGCCTTGTTGGTACTTGGAAGACTAAAATTCTGCTGTTGAAATTGTTGTTGGGATTTTGAAGGGAACTGAACACTTTCTCGATCAGATTTATTTACGAACACTTTGGCACCTCCCAAACTCAATTGTCTTTCTTGTTGAGCAACTAAGGAAAAAACCTTGTTTATGGAAGGCAGAGGATCCATGAGCATGATTTGTGATCTTACGACAGTGAATGAGTCATTCAAGCCCTTAAGAAACCTTATCACATAGTCATTGTTTTGATAGGTTTTAAAAGTGTTCAAGATTCCACAAGAACAAGGAGTGGAACATGTGCACAATGGAAGGGGTCTGAAGATCATTAATTCATCCCAAAGGATTTTTAACTCAGTGAAGTAATCACTTACATTTTTATCTCCTTGCTTAAAACTATAAATTTCTTCTTGCAAATCTGATATTCTAAAAATATCTCCTTGTGAAAATCTTTCGTGAAGGTCAGTCCATACATCATATGCTTTATCAATCCATAATATGCTATTAGTAATTGATGGAGAAAGTGAATGAGTGAGCCAAGATAATACCATTGTATTGCATCTTTCCCAGACTGAAAACAGAGGAATCTGTATTGGAGGGTGCTTTGATTGTGCCACTACAAACTTCAGCTTGTTCTTTGACAATAAATTAAGCCATTTTCATAGCTCGCTTCCAGGAATGGTAATTAGTGCCATTGAGAACTGGAGAGACTAAAACGAGCAGGATTTTCGTTAGGGTGCAGATAGTAAGGACTGGAAAAATTGGTGGAATCTTATTTGTTGAAGTAGTCTTGTGAATGCAGAAGCGTAATGGATTTAGAAGAGGAAAAAAAAATTTTGCTTCAATGAAGCTCTGATACCATGATAAAACCAATTCTGAAATGATTCTGAGAAAAATACTTCTTCATTTAAGAATCAAAGATTTTTCAGAATTGAATTTTAGTTACAGTAGTAGTCCTTGTATACAATGTGTTTGATAACCAACTCTTATTTTAGCTGAGTGGACAAACTAACTTCAACTACAACTAACTTCTAACTACTATTTAACAGACTGAACAGATTAACTAATTACAATAACAAAATGCTAACTAACTTGATACAAACTAACTAATTTACAGTTTCATTTTACAGTTTCATTCGTTGATGCTTCAGCTCAGCATGCTGCATGATTTCTTCAGCTTCATTATGCTGCAAGATTAATCATGAAATACCTACCTCCAGGTCTCTCAAAACTTAATTTGTTATGATTGTATACCATCATAGCAAATTATAGTCGAAGAGATCAACTCTAAATCCAATAGATAGTAAGATATGAAAGACCGAGGCCAGAAATCTTCAAACTATTTCATTGGTTATCAGCAATCTTCATCTCTTTCTTCAAAAAGTCTTCCCTGCAAAATGGTGGAGACAATATGTGAGCTTCAACTCAATAAATATGGCAATGAATTTTGTGAGAGGAGAATAATAGATTTAGATTTTTTTTTCCTTTTTTTGTTGGTTTATATAATTAAACTATCCACAAAAACTTTGAAATGCTATTCCAACCATGAGAGTTCAGCACTTACCAGATTAAAGGGAGTTATCTCTGTACTTTTCCCAGAACAGGCCTCTTCAGGCATATTACTTGAGGTTGTCTTGCAGGTTGTTCCAGGATCCATCTCTATAGCCAAACATTTATTCAACTCTGCCAGTACATCACTTATGTCTGGTCTTTCATCTACAGTTGGTCGTGCACATGAACAGGCAGCATTTGCCATTTTCTGAACAGCATTGGCATTAAATTGTCCCTGTAACCTTGGATCAATGATGTTTTGGATAGCCCCTCTTTCAATTTCAGGAATAACCCACTCAAGAATATGGTATGCGTCACTTCCTAGGTCCATATCAATTACTGCAGGCTTCCCAGTAATGAGCTCAAACAGAATAATCCCAAAACTGTAAACGTCCACTTTCCTAGTTAAGGTTTTAGATAGACGTATTCTGTATGGAAAATTTAGATGATTAGTTCATATACATCCACCAAAACGATTATTTAGCAGCACTTCTCATTCTGTTTTAATACTTACGTGGGATCTATGTATCCAAATGTGCCAGCAGGGTTAGTAGAATTAGGTCCACTTTCTGTGACAACTCTAGACAGTCCAAAATCGGCTAGTTTCGCTCTCATCTTTTCGTCAATTAAGATGTTGGAAGTCTTCAAATCTCTGTGGACTATAGGTGGCTTGGAAACATTGTGCAGATACTCTAATCCTGCAACTCCAATTAGTCAAGAGTTAACTTACTGTAAAGAGGTGAAAAAACAACCAAAGAAGATGAAGAAAAATTATAATTGTTTAGTTATGCATACAAACCTTTGGCTGCATCAATCGCAATATTAAGTCTGACTTTCCAGCTCAGGGAATCTGCATCTGTCTGCTCTGCAAATCAAAGGATGAGTCAGGTTTGTGGAGACAAATGAACTTGGGAGTTGCCAGTTAGAGAGTGTACCTTTTAAACGATTTTTCAAGTTTCCATTCTCCATGAATTCGTATATCAGTGCCTTATGTTCATCCTCATCACAGTACCCAATGAGATAAAGCAAGTGCTTATTGTGGACCGACCTTAAAAGTTCTGCCTGCAATCAAATTGAAACTGTCTGTCTGTCTTACAAAACTCTTAAGTAGTTTCAATACAAAATTTTCAAGTGTTTAAAATTTTTTGACTGCATTGTTGTATCTAACCTCTGCTCGAAACTCCTTATAGCCTTGTTTTGATGTATCAGAAAGCACCTTAACAGCGACTTTAGTGTTGTATTTCAGAACACCCAAGTAAACTTTTCCAAATCCTCCTTCTCCGATAACGGTTGCAAAATTTTTAGTAATTGTAGCAATCTCAGTGTAAGTATATGCTTCATTCTTAGATTTCAGCGATACTTGCTTCCTGTATCCAGTAATCATCCCTAAATGAACAAATACAAAATGTTACTCAAAACTTAGACTCTCGTTTGGCCAGTAAAGTAAGCCAGTCCTTCTATTTCTGTAGTTTCTTAGTCTATTCTCAAAGCTTTCTCGTAGGATTTGATGTGTTTATGAAATCGTTACATTAGTTAGGGCTAGGCTATAAAATTCTACATGGAAATTTACGGGAAGAATGAAAGAAAGATATTACCTCCTCTACTTCTCCTTTTAAACAAAACCAGAGCAATGGTGGCGAGAAGAATGAGCAAGACAACTATAGCAGATGCAATTACTGGAGTAATAAATTTCATTTTCTTTTGATGGAACGGAACAGATAGGCGAAGATCTGGATTTCCTTCAAGTCTTGCATGAAAACGAAGAAGGTAAGTTCTCATGATATGAAAGAAAAAAGAAAACAAGAGAAAGAGAAAAGAGCTTGAGGCTAAATAACCACAGGTTTTCCATGTCAAGCACTTACAGAAGAACAAAAGAGAACGAGAAAAGAAGTAAAACTTGTGATGAACCATAAGCAACTATATAAACAAAAGCATTAGCACTAAGAAGATAGAAAACCTCATCAAAAGTGTTCCACCATTGGACTTTTCCATAAGAGCATCAGGAACTGAACCAGTGAGTTTGTTCCCAGTTAAGTTCCTGCAAGTCAGACACATTATCCCCACATCCTACTCCAAAATTCATAGTTCCAATTTCAATTTCAAACTCAAAGTTAACTACTTACAGGACTTTTAGATTTAGCAGTTGTGCGAAAAATTCTGGTAACGGCCCTGTTAAGTTGTTGTATGATAAATCCCTGTAACAAAAAGAGGTAGCTCCTCTTTATGGGCTGTCGTTTTTATGGGGTTTAGCACAATAAATTTCTAGCAAAAATGTAAAACACAGTCTCCAGGCGCATATAGGTGTTTGCTAGTAATGGATCTAGATGCCAATCTGTAATCATCTGAGTCTTGACTAAAAGTGACTGAATGCTAAGAGTCAGTCACTATATTATTATGCTTACAGTGACGTTAATGCTTCGAGATTAAAGAGTGAAGTTGCTATCTCTCCTGTCAATTTGCTTGAGCTCAAATTCCTGCATCAAATTCATCAAAGAGAATGCATCACCATTAATTCTGAAATTGATGGAAAAAATAAGCGCAAATCAATTTTCAAACAGAAATTTTCTCACTCAGTTGTGCCATGTTTGGCCATTCCATAAAAACAGATTCAGTTTTGTCAAAATTTTCCCCCAAGTTGGAAGACCTTCTTTGCTTAGTCAAATTATACTACCTTTCATTGAGAATTTTTTGTCATTGAAGGAGTACTCACAATGAGATGATCCTTGGAGTAACATCGTTGGAACAATTCAAACCTTCCCAGGACAAATTACTTGGGACACATGGATCGCCTTGCCAGTTTCTAGTCACTTTGTATATTTGTTTGATATCCTTAATAGCATTAACTGTTGGATCAGTGACAAAAGGGAATTCAGTCAATTATCATTTAAGAGAAAGAGGATAAATTTCTTGCCACTAAATTGCCTTCGTGATAGTGAATGAAAACAAAGATAACCGATCTCTAAACTAGTTCTGAACAAGTTATCTTTAAGCTAATTCTTAATCTAGAGCAACAAATGAGAAGAGAAATACCATCATTAAGGTTTGTTGGTGAAAGTGGCAGCTCTACCAACACAAGAGCTTCGACGGCATTAAGGATTGGAGAAAGATTTGAACCTTCCGCTGCATAAATAGAAAAATGAAGTCGACTGCCATTGATTGGTGGATTATTTGGAGCTGTGGTTGTTTGCTTTAGGTATTCAAGACTAATAGATTCTGTAAGATTGCGTTCACCATTTAGCTCAATACGCAATTCCCTTTTCTGGCCTTCCTTAAGCTTTTCAATCTCAGTAAAGTGGAAGTAAACATAACATTGAGTAGAAGAATCTAGAGGGTCGTCAAAGTATAAACTCAGGGGAATGCTAGCATTTTGTGATTTTGCGGCAGTTTTCAGCACTTTAGCTGGTATTTTATAACCATCATCCAAACTTTGAGTATATATTGTTGACTGTGTGGAAATGACAGTCGAGTCACTGAAATTATAAGGAGTCCACAAGCGATCATAGACGTCAACTGGGTACCTAAATGAGAAACATTGATATCCGCAAATGTGAATCAATGTGATGAATAATGGTTGCCACAGGAAAATAATGAAATGCAGTACGTGATTTCAATTTGTCAATCTGTAAGTTCAAGAATTCTGTGATAAAACAACATTTTTGGGAATGCTTTAAATCATTTACCTGGTATAACGAGAAATAACACCAACATCATATCTCCTAATGGTCATGAGTGCACCATCTTGAATTTGATAAATGGAGTTGTCTAGAGGCCTTAACTCCAACACTGAAATAAAGGGTAACCCATAGCCAGTCTTTACAAGACACACATCTATGTAATCCACTGAGGGAACATGCATAATCTCAAGTACTGTTGAACTTCTGGAATCATTTACGAAATCTATAGTCACCCATTTATTAACACCAAGATATACGTCAAAAGACGGGAACTGGTTTTTGCCATCATAATTCCCATATACAAAAATAGCCTTGATTAGATAATTATGGTTTGCACCTTGTTTAGGCTTCAGTGTGTAACAATTCCTCATTCCTTGAGGAAAGCTCCTCAAAAGCCTTACCTGAAGGTGGTAAGCTGGCGCAGTGAAATTGGGAGATACCTCATTGATTTCTCCTGTATCAATGTATTTTGCATCTGACTCATAAAATAGACCAGTTTCATTATCTATGTAATCTCCACTCGTTCCACAGTCAATGCTTATGAAATCTGGAAGCCGAATTTGACAGAAAAAATATATCAAGTAGGAACTTTGCACACTGAGAAAGTAGCAGTCAATCAGCCAATTAAGATGTCATGGCCCATATTATTAAGACCATAAGTGACAGAGAGCCGCAAAGTGCTTTAAAAAGCTATACTATTCACAGAACTATTTGACTTAGGATTGATAAATAGAACACAAAGCAGAAAAATCTTTGTTTGCAGGTTGGAAATATTTTTCTAAACAATCTTTTCTAAGCATGATACACGAAATTCTAATGTGAAATGTATACTAACCAGAAGGGTCACTGGGAAGCTTCATTTCAGAGTGTTTATTATCTGCTGCAGCTAGCTTCGAGTCGCTGATAGTAACGATAACTTGAACAATGACCACCATACATAGTTCTAGAACCAAAAGTTTTTTCTGCCCACCAAACATGCTGGACTCTTTTTGGTTCCAAATTCAGTTATATTCATGTTAAATTGTTATGGGATACTTATATTTAGTGCTACCTACGTGTTTGGTTCATAAAGCGTGTATTGGACTTCAATTAAGCTAGCGGATGTCACGGGAGAGACTACTGTTTTCAGCTTGTGCCCTGTTTTAGAAGTCATCTAAACTGAGAAGAAAAGTGGGTCTTATCGCATCGCCGTCTTCCGTTGACCGAGAATCCCATTTATAAGTCAAACTTCCAACAGTAAATCAAATCTGTGCGCATTAGGCCTATATCAGGCAACATGAATTATTAAACCTAGATGTAGAAAATCAGTTCTTCTCCTATAACTCGGAGAAAAAGAAATACTATACCCATAACCTCTTCTTATAAACTTTCTTTTACAACTTCGATGTAGTAGTTTATAATTGGTCAGCTCATAATGGATCTCATCTAAGTCCTACTGATAAATTACGACTGACAAATTACGAATTATCACATCAGAATTATGAAAAAAAGTTTAAGAGAAGGGTTTCTCAGCTCGAGAATGCATTTGCTGTCCAATAACAAACAACTCTATCTCAGCATATGCCAAAACAACCTCACTTAATACAAACCTCATACATTACTTGATCAATACTGCATTTATTCTCTTAGTCATTTTAACAAACATCTTATATACTGATTCTGAATCCTCACTAACAAAGTAAAATTATTATGATAAACCAAGATTTTTTTGTTTTAAATTCATTTTTTATATATATATATATTAGCAACATGGAAAATTACGCATGTGCCCTATATCCTTTAACCATTACCGTTTGTTAACTGGGCTCAGGGGAGGATAGTGCATTTTTCATGAAAACTTAGGGGAGGTGACCAGCATTTTTTAATATTTAAGGGGTCTTGATAACATAAACTTAAACCTCAATGGAGGTTGCTGATAATAACCCATTTAAAAAAGAGTATCATGATCAAGCAATATTTTCTTGAGCAAGTCAACCTATCAACAACTAGATTTTATAACTTTGATTTTTCAAACTACCACGTTTCCTTGCCTAGTTGGCCACATAAAACATAATTTCTAAACTTTCAAGCTAAATTAGAGTTTTAGAAAAGGTTAACGTACACTTGACGCTTCCTTCGGGTTCGGCCGAGTAGTTGACAAACTTGTAGTTATAACGTATACAAGCTGCAGCCTAAGAGATGACTTGACCAGCTCTGTACTATAAGCTCCAGTCAAGTGTGGTGTGCTATCTATCTCTGTCAATTAAATTGTAGCCCAGCTGGAAAGGGTTGTCATTTTCATGGGGTTGAATCATGAATGGTAAGCTCAGTTTAAAGCTTTTAATGCTACAAACCTCAGTTAAAGTTAGGCCCTGTCCAGGAAACTTCCCAAGTTCAGAGGAAATATTGTAAAGGACCCTTTTGAAACTGAGCCAATGATAGCATCCCACATTGCCAAGGAATGTGAGCCTATCAATTTATAAGCT
This sequence comes from Pistacia vera, assembly GCF_008641045.1. Taxonomy (NCBI): domain Eukaryota; kingdom Viridiplantae; phylum Streptophyta; class Magnoliopsida; order Sapindales; family Anacardiaceae; genus Pistacia; species Pistacia vera. The sequence continues at coordinate 64,833 of NW_022195855.1, read as the reverse complement.
TTGGAGCCCTCAATTAAAACACAAAGAAAATACGTATAGATCAGACTCAAAGTAGACAATATCTATTTAATTGGTTTGAATTCAAACTTTTATAGAAACCAGCTGGCAATGTCTACAGAAAGCTAACAAATTATTATGATACATTTCTCATCTTCCAGGGCTCTCAAATTCCTAAAATATTTACATAACTCATATCTCAGTGTTTCATTTTCTACAAGTTTCCCTCTAGGTAAAGAGTTTGCATATGATGCTAAACATTAACCATGATTCAATATCTACTTTCTCCCACTTTTTTGTTTCAAGATCAACATGACTCATGTCTATTGAATTGTTTGATCCCATCACCATCATTTGACTCTCCATTCGTATCAGCATATGACTCATAGTCATAGTTGGCGTCTGGATGGAAATTGGTGGCAAATTCCATTGCGGTCTCTACACCTTTCCAAACATAATTTGTGTAAACATATTTTCAAGCCTGCATGGGATGTGGGATCAATAATGCTTCTTATACCCCTCCTTCAAGAAAGGGACTGTTGAAGAATATGAATATTTTCAACACAGCCTTTTGTCACCGTATACTGACTTGTAATCAGTTCCAAAATAAAGGAATTTAAACTATACATATCACTTTTCTCGGTCAGCCTGTTACATGCATAAATAAGAGATACAAAAAAAATCCATAAAGGAGGCTTAAAAGATTTTCTAATAATCCGAATACGTTTATTATATTTTCACAAAATGAAGAAAATTGTGCTATGTGTTGCTTTGAGGAAATATTTAGGAGTAAACAACTTTTTCCCGCCTAAGGTTTGTCTTAATGACACTTTTCCACCCAAAAAGTTTCGACATACCGCTTTCTCACCCGATGTTTATATTCTGTTAATATCCAAAATATACTTCACTTTCTCAGCCAACGTTCAGCAAGTTATCAAGAGTCAAGGTAATAAGGTTTTTGTTGAGTGGAGGCTAGTGAATCGAATGGTGGTGATCAATTGAATATTAGCTGTCAGAATCAGCCAAAAATCAGCTAAGAATAGGAAACCAGAACTGAGATTTGCGTACCCGGGTAGGAATCAGGACTGAAATGTAATTTTTATAAACTATTGGGGGTGTATTAATTTTAGAGGGTTTATTTGTAATTTTTTAAAAAGTAAGGGGCAATTAAATTATCCCAGCTACTTGGAACTGAAACCTATGTTTCAAGTTTCTCCTAGAAGCCAGGAACCGGACAGGAACAAGAATTGGTTGGTTCCAGTTCCAAATCCAAGGAACCAGCCAGTTTTGGTTCCTTTGAATTTGGGCAAGTACTTGGTAACCGCTCACCCTTAGTTTACATTGATTCCCAAGGTTTAGTGAAATGATAGTCCACATGTCGACTCAGTGTCATTTCACGAAACCTAGGGGGTGGCAAAGAATTCTCAAATTTATTGAGGGCCCATTTAGGAAGATACAATACTATTGTTTATATAATTAATAAATTGTGTTATATCTTCTTAAATTAAACTTTTATCAAAATATAAAGTGAATTAATTGTTCTAAATATTTTTCTTTTTGTACGAGCATCATTAAACATTGTACCATTAATTGTTATTTGACTTGCGGAATTTTAATTTAGTTTTTTTTTTGAATAATATCTATGAAATTATAATTAACTGTTACTGAGATAATGTATTACGTAAATAGAGATATACTTCAAAAAGAAAATATTTTCACATAAGATCAAAGCTTCAAATGGATTCTACTTTCTATAAATCTATCGCTTTACAGTTTCTTCCTTTATTTGTTTATTTATTTTGATTAATTACTTTGAATTGTATCATCATCAATTATTATTATTATTATTATTATTTTTTGTGTTTATAGTTATTTTCTTTCTTATTCTAAAGCATATATATAGGAAATTAGTTTTATTTTAGGATGAACTCGTTGATAAAGTAATTGAAATAATACTCAACATATGGAAATTTAAGTGAATTTAGAGTGAAGTATTTTATGATGAAAAAATATTATAATTATTAATGTTTGTATAAATATTAAATTAATAACATCAATTTTTTTTTTTTTTTTTTTTGTGGGTGTAAAAATTCAACAAATAATTACTATTTTTTGTATAAGAATTAATTATAATTTTATTTTATTAATGAACAGAACATGTCCACTTTCGACTTTCCATTAATAAGGGGCATTGAAAAGTGCATGTCTAAAAGGCTAATAAGTTGCTTATTTATGACCTTCACAACCTATTCGGCCAAAAAATTGTTAGTTGCCGAAACTAAGTGACGTATTATACATTTAATAAAGTTGGATATCAAGAAACAAATAACCACACACAAATATCGAATTAGTAAAGAAAAAAAAACATGCGGGATTTATCCCAATTCACCCAAATTCGGATTACGTTCAGCAGAGTCAAAATTATTGAAATATTTTCTCATCTCTCTTATATACTATGATTTGTCATCACATTCATACGAGAGAATAATATCTTTATAAGAGAAACCTAATACAACTAGTCAATTGGGATCTTTATTCCCGAGGCTAACCCTATTGGGAGTTTCAATCCTTAGAGAAACTTTCAGAGGGTCGTCATGCCAAATTGTAGTAGTTCATGACACAGAACAATAAGTTCAAAACCAACCAATCAAAATATGCTTAACAAGATATGGTCAATTACCGAAATTAATCACACCTCAAACTCAATCCTCAACTCCAATATACAATAAAAGATATAATGAAACAGGTCTTGTATGAAAGGACAGAGTCCGGAAATCCTCAAACTACTCCATCGATTATCAGGAGCCCATATCTCTTATATCAAAAAGCTTACTCTGCAAAATGGTGGAGAAAATATGTGAGTGCCGACTCAATAAATATGGCTATGAATCTTGTGAGAGGAGAATAGTAGGTATAATTTTCTTTTTGGTAAATTTGTTGGTGAGAGTTCAGTACTTACCAAGGAATGACAGCCAACTCTAAACCGTGACCGGAAGAAGGCTCTTCCGGCAGATTGGATGAAGCTGACATGAAGCTGTCTGTCATGCAGGTTGTTCCAGGATTCATCTCTATAGCCAAACCTTCTGTCTTGCAGGTTGTTCCAGGATCCATCTCTATAGCCAAACATTCCCTTAATCCTACCAGTATATCACTTATGTCTGGTCTTCCATTTACATCTGGTTGTGCACATAAACTTGCAATATTTGCCATTTTCCGAACAGCATTGGCATTGAATTCTCCTTCAAACCTGGGATCAACAATATTTTTAATATCCCCACTTTTAATTTCAGGGTCAACCCAATGAAGAATATGGTATACGCCACTTTCTTGGTCTTTTTTAATTATTGCAGGCTTCCCGGTGATCAGCTCAAACAGAATTATCCCGAAGCTATAAATGTCCATTTTCCTGGTTAAGATACTAGAATCCCGCAGTCTGTACGGAAAATTTAGATCATTAGTTCAAAGACATCCGCCCAAACGATTAGATTGCAGCACTTCTCATTCTTAACTTTGACAACATTTGAATTAGGATTTGTTAATCTAATATCAGTACAATTTCATAAAACATATTCTCAATAACATAACTGTACATAAATTCATCATGTTTTAATACTTACTTGGGATCTATGTATCCAAGTGTTCCAGCAGGGACAGTTGAATTAGGGCCACTTTCTGGGACGACCCTAGAGAGCCCAAAATCAGCTAGTTTAGCTTGCATCTTGTCGTCAAGTAAGATGTTGGTAGTCTTCAAATCTCTGTGGACTATAGGTGGCCTGCAAACATTGTGCAGATACTCTAATCCTGCAACTCCAGTAAGACAATTTACCGTAAAGATGTGAAAGAACAACGGAAGAAAATAAAGAAAAACAATTATGTATTTAGATATGAGTGCAAACCCTTGGCTGAATCTATGGCAATATTAATTCTGTCTTTCCACCTCAGCAAATTTGCATCTGGTTTCCCTGATATCAAAACATAACATCTTGTCTTTTTAGTCAGGCTTGTTGACGCAAATGAACTTGGGAGTTGAGAGTTAGAGAGCAGAAAAACACGAACCAGGAAATCCTGGATGATTCTCAATATCTTGCATACCTCTTAAATGATGTCTCAAGTTTCCATTTTTCATGAATTCATATATCAGTGCCTTATGTTCATCCTCATCACAGTACCCGATGAGATGAACCAAGTGCTTGTTGTGGACCGTCCTTAACTGTTCTGCCTGCAATCAAATTTGAACTGTCAGTCTGCCTTACCAAACTATTTATAGTTTCAACATCGAACATAAATTCAAGTGATGTAAATTCTGGCTGGCTGCATTGATGTATCTTACCTCTGCTCGAAACTCCTTATAGCCTTGTTTTGATGTACCAGAAAGCACCTTAACAGCTACTTTAGTGTTACATCCCACATTGCCGAGGTAAACTTTTCCAAACCCTCCTTCTCCGATGACAGTTGTTAAATTGTTGGTAATGGTAAGAATCTCAGAGTAAGTGTATGCTTCGTCCTGAGATTTCATTGACACATTCTTCTGGTATCTATTTACTGTCACCAAATGAATAAATATGGTCAGTTTTCTTCAACAATATTTGCCAGAAAAAAAATCATAATGTTAAATGGATTCCAAGAGTAGTTCCATTCTTCACTTATAGTATTCTCTTGTTTCTGTTCCACAATATCAATTCCAAGTTTTAATTGTGTACCCTTTTTTAGTTAAGTCTAACATTTTTGACCCTTAAGGGCTGTTTGGATCGGGGGTATAAAAGATAATGGGATTAATCTTTATTTATTTTGTAAGATTCATGTGTTTGGTTTGCAAATAATAAAATATTACTGTAATCTTTTATTGCAAATATTGTTTACTATTAGCAATGTGGGGGTAATCTTATTATCTTATTAGGGAGTGTTATTAAAATATTACCGGGGTAATCTGATTTTTCTACCCATTTTGCCCTTAATTAAAAACACATTTTGGACACAATTGCCCTCAAACGTCTACCAAATAAGAATTACCCAGGCCCCTACATAGAAATTAGCTAAAACACCACAACCACAAAAAAGTTTAAAAGTTAACAAAATACCCCCAGCCACCCAAGACGACTAACGCCGGCCGTGGCTTACCATCACTAGCTGCTGGCGTCAGTCACTATAATGGTGTACAACCAGCGAGATCTAGCCAGTCATGCGCCGGTAAGGCCTTTTCCGCCCATGGATCTGTGATTCATAACTAGAAACGGCCAGATCTGGTGTTTTTATGGCCATGAAGATGTGGTTGTGACATTTCACGGCCACAAATCTCGCCTTTTCATGGCTAGATCTGTGGCCGTTTCACGGCCACATCTTTGGCCATGAAATGGCCATAGATTTGGCCATTTTTGGCCATGGATTTGTGATCCATGGCCATTTCTGACTTTGCCGGCGTACGACCGGCCATATACAGCTAGTCATGCGCCATTCTGTCGACTGCCGACGGTGGTGGTTGGCTGCCAGCAGTGGCTTGGGGTGGGAGGGGATGATTTTACTACAAATTAAAGTTTTATATAGCTGGAGTATTTTAGCAAAATTTCAAATGTATGGGGGTTAAAAGAAATGATTAAAATAATAATAATAATAATAAATAAATACTATTATATTAATATTTAAAAAGGGGGACAATTTAGTAATCTATATAACATACCCACTCATTTATCCTCCCAACCAAACATATTATTCTTTAATTTATTCGAACCAACCAAGCATATTTTTTAAACATTCTCAGTAATCTTCAAGGTGATCTTTCTTTCTGTTAATATAATATATCTCTATAATAAAACATTATATGATCCAAACGCCCCCTAAAGTGTTATAAAATTACTCATTTAATTAAAGACTATATATTAATATCTTGTTTGTCTTTCACAATTCAGATTTGTCACCCACTATCAGCATAATGACTTTCTAATCGAATTGATTCAGTTTGTGAAAGTATGGTAAAATTTTGAAATCATAAATTAAGTTGCAAAGTTTCCGGTGAGTTTTGATCTACTTTGAAATTCATTAAACTAATTATGATAGGACTATAAATTTACAATGAGGGAAGAAAAAAAAAGAAAGTATTACCTTTTCTTTTCCCTCTGCAAAATGCGAAGTACATACTGAGCACCACAACAATAGTGACAACAATAGAAACAGCAATAATGAGCATTTTTCGCTTTCCATGGGTTGGAGCTGGCTTATCTGTATCTCCTTCCAGTCCTTCCAGACTTGAGCAGGGTAAATTTACATGATAATGTATGCAGAAAGAAAAGTAGCAAATAAGATACAAAAAGCTGAGGAACAGAATTCTTGCCAGTAATTTTCTATAACCATGCAGACAAACTGAAGCATCGGCATTAAGATGAGTAGAATACCTCAACAGCAAGGTTTTATCTTTGACCTTTTCCAAAAGAGCACCAGGAACTGAAGTGAACCTGTTTCCAGTTAAGTTCCTAGAATTCAAAAACAGATCATCAGCACTTCAAATCTTAAAACTTATAATTGTAATATAAACTTGAAAGTTAACTACTTACAGGACTTTTAGATTGGGCAGTCGTGCTAAAAATTCTGGTATTGACCCGTTCAAGTTATTATACGATAAATCCCTGTAAACAAAAGGAGATGGAAACTTATTATAGGACCTGTAATGGTATAACCCATATAATATATATAGTGGTTCCTTTTAATGTACATATAAAATCCCAATTAGACTCCGGATTAAAGCAGTTAAACGCTTCATTAGTGAACACTCTAGTTGGCAATCTGTAATCCTTAGGAGACAAATGTTGTTTCTGATCCACTTGTGCAAGATAACCAAAAGGTAAGAGTTAGAGACAATTAACACAGCATATAAAAGATTGTAAATGATGTGTTAATAACCTCATCAAAATAAAATGATGTGAGTGGAAAAGATGAAACCAAGAAAATCTAGTGATAAGGTAATCATGTGAAGAGAACATGTACAAGTTTATATTTGCAACAGGTAAAAGGTTATTTTTCTATAGCTATAAATGGTATCAAATCATATAACATAGTTTTATACTCACAAAACTTCTATTGCTTCAAGATTCGAGAATGAATGAGCTATCTCACTCAAATTGCTTGAGCTCAAATTCCTGTTTCAAATTTATAGAACAAAAACCTAATTACCATTATCTCCTAATTCACAAAAGAAAAGAAAAGAATATGAGCAATTCAAACCAATAACAGGTTAATCTGAATCCAAATAGATTATGAAGCATGACTGATGTAATTTTCAATTGTATGGAATTGAGGAACATATTCAATTAGTTCCGAATATGTTCCTCAATTCCATACAACTGAGAATTAATCCAGTCAAACATCATAATCTGATATTTTGTTTATACATATTCCATTCCTTTAGGAAGGACTTTCTCTTCTAAATAGCCTGAAAGACATTTAGTGCCTGTTCAAGTTTCCGGTGGATTTTATAAAAGAACCTCAGGCTGCTTAATTTAGAAGGGAACTCACAGTGATATGATCCTTGGATTTGTGTCATTGTTGCAACTCAGACCATTCCATGAGAAACTACTAGGGAGACATGGATCGCCTTGCCAGTTTCTAATCACTTTGTAAGTTGTCTTTATATCTCTGATAGCGTTAACTGTTGTTTCCGGAGACAAGAAAGGAGTCAGTTCATTCTTATTGGACGTATAAAAGTCAGTTAATTATCGATGAATTTAAATTAGAAAAAACTTATTGCTATCATGATTTGAGTAATTAGCAGGCTGACATGGTTCATGCATCTAATTTATAACGAGGACTATGTGTCATAAATTTGAGGAAGGCTTATGCAATACCAGATAGATGTAAATACAGCTATTTCTAACTCTAGAAACAACAAAAAAAAGTAGAAAAATACCATCATTAGGGTATGTCGGTGAAAGTGGGAGCTCTAAAGACACAAAAGCTTCGAAAGCATTAAGCATTGGAGGAATTGGAGGAAAGTAATTAGAATCAGAACCTTCTACTGTATAGATAGAAAAGCTAAGTCGGGTACCATTATTGTATGATCATTTGGGGTTATTGTTATTGGTTTTAGGTATTCAAGTGTTACTTCTGTAAGATTTCTTCCATTCAGATTAATCAGCAACACCCTCTTCTGGTTAAGTTTCCTGATTTCTGTAAAGTGGAAGTAAACATAGCATTGAGAAGTAGAATCTGAGGGTTGAAAAACAAACTCAAAGGACTCATAGCATCCTGGGATGTTGCAGCAGTCTTCAGTACTTCATCTGGTACTTTATAATTACCATCATCGATGTTTGGAGAGTATATGGTTGAGTCTGTGGAAATGGGATTCCAGTCATCGAAGTTGAGATCAAACCAAATGCGATCATAGGAATCACCAGGGTACCTAAATATATATGAGATGTATAAAAGTGCATAATGAGACAATACATTCCATAATTAGTGGAACAGTTGGCTCAAATAATACTAGTTCGTACACAAAGAATAAATATTAGAGGTCATAAAAATGAATCTATGATATGAAAAAGGTCACCGATAATTGAAATATAGTTGCGGCTAGAAAATTTATGAAATCCAGTATAGTACGCTTGGACCCAAAACTTTTATCCAGAAAAGATTCTTTTGATAAATATAACAATGTCGATAAGTATTTTGTTAAGAACCCCTTTTCGGTTGGCACAGATCTCAGTTACCTGATACTGCCAGTACCCTGTTGATTATGTTGGCCACCAACGTCATATCTCCTAACGGTTCTCTTTGCCTCGTTTTTTCCCATTTGATATGTATTGGTGTCCGCCAACGTCCGTAACTCCAAGACAGAAATAAAGGGTATTCCGTTGCCAGTGTTTACCAGACACACATCTATGTAATCCACCGTGGGAACATGAATAATTTCATAATAGTAACTTGAAGCAGTTGAAGCATTGTGAGTCACCCATCTATTAACACCTAGGTACAGGTCAAATATTGGGAACTGGTTCTTGTTGTCATAGTTCCCATACATAAAGGATGCTCTGATGAGATAATTATTGTTTGCACCTTGTTTGGGATTCAGGGTGTAACAATTCCTTGTTCCTTGAGGAAAGCTCCTCAAATTCTTCATTTGCTGTTTATAAAGCCCTTCGGCGAGGTTAGAAGATAGCTGGTGAATTTCTCCTGTGTCGATATATTTCATATCTGACTCATAAACTAGCCCAGTTTCATCGTCTTTGTAATCTCCACTAGCCCGGCAGTCAATGCTTATGAAACCTGGATATCACATTTGACAGAAAGAAAATTGAGTGAGACATAGACACTTATACCAGCTAATATGAAATTAATTCAATTTCAGATCTCAACATACCATCTTTTTTAACTAGACCGGATAAGACAACTATTTTAATAGAACATGTAATAGTCAAATAAGAAAATTTCTTCTCACATATAATTGACAAATACAAGCTTTATACGTAGCTAACTCCTAATTTCTCTTTATCTAAACTCTCACCCTTTTTCTAGCATTTACTCTTTAAGTCAATTTCCTTAATCGGTTGATATTACACATCCCAATCTACTGATATATGATTGGAATTTGTTTATCATCTAAATGACTCAAAAAAATACACTAATATCAAAGATCTGAATGATTTGTCATGTATATTCGGTTTATCAACTATTAAGCCAAACATATGTTTAAAAATCTTAAAAGATAACCACACAGTAATTATATATGTTTGACTGAACTGATCTCTATGTTGGTATCATTGAAAACACTTCTTTTTCTGATGTAAAATCAGTCAAGAAGTAGTTTTGTTTCATTAAGATGAAAGTCAAGGCGTAATATCATAAGGAATCAAACTTTAAAACCTTAAAAGAGGAGGTTTTACAAGCTTCTATAGCTAGCTAGGAACCCTTTTAATTTCATCAAACTATGAAATAAAGATGAGCATAATAACCAATTTTTTTAACTTCAAATATAAAATGTAAGTTGTTAAATCACCAGCAGAGACGTCATCGGATAGCTTCCTTGCAGCTTGTTCATCATACGCCTCACCTAGCTTTGAGTTGCAGACCACTGAAACTGAGACCAGCCACAGCTTTAGAGCCAAAAACAAAACCTGCCTATCAAGCATTTGGTATTTTCCCAACATACACAGTATTAATAAGAGATGGCAATTATCACTGTCGAAAGATGAAACACTTGTGATTACTCTCGTTCTTCTCTCCAATAATTATATCTCTGAAATTCTAACTTATGAGATTGAAGGAAACATCTGAGAAAGCATCTGACACTAATCAAGAAAGACACGCACTGCCAGTATTGATTGATGTTCCTATCTTTCATACTGCTTTGTGCCTTTGTGGGTCTCCCAGATTGATTAAAGCGAGGTTTTTGACATGGACAACCCGAGCTTTAGTGACAGATACAAAGAGATCCACAAGTTTTAGAATTAAACCTTACACCCTGATAGTTTCATAATAGAAAATTTACACCATTGTAATTGAATGATGTTTGTGCAAAGTGACCATCATAAGAGTAAAATATATGACTCAATTAAAAAAATAATAATAATAAGTTTTTTTATTTTTCAAATACCTTATCGAATTGTCAAAGTTTAATATTTTTTAAATTATTTTATATATTGAATAATTTGATCATATGATAAATGTAAGATATTAGGTTCTTTGTGTTACAGGAGAAAAGATAAAATAAAGGTGTATTACTCATTGTACTAAGATTTTGTATTTGAATTAACTTTACACAAAGTGTTTATCAATTACAAAGGTGTAAGTGTTCCATTATGAAACTATAACAAGTGTAAGTACTTCATTATCAAATCTATGGGTCTTCTTACTTCACTAAACTTAAGGGTAACCTCTTACTGAACCAGAGGTAATTTCTTGCACGAGAATTTAATTTTAATATAGATTTAGAAAGTGATATTGCAGTCCGCTGCCACTGCCATAATATAAAACTTTTATTAAATATGATCAAAATCCTCTAATGATAATCATTTAACCGGCCGGGATTGTAGTGTCACTTTCCAAACCTATTGGATCAAAGGGACTTTCTCCATTGCCTTGGAATCATCCTCTCAAAGTTGGACAAAACAAGAAACTCAGTCCTTTTTTGTGACATGCATGTGATGAGTGAACTAATTAACAAGTCAGCAAAAGGTGGGGGTTCAACATGTGCAGAAATCTTGAAGAATATTATGCTGAGAAATGAGGGAATTTCTACGAAACAGGGTGACAGTTTCCATGGTATCCACTATTGGAACCTACGAAAAAGTGATGGAGGCCATTGGATCAATCCGAAAAGAGTGATAGGAATAATTTAACAGCACAAAATGAAAGATAACCTTACCCATCATTTGTTAAATTTTATTTTATCTTATACAGTTTTCTTTATATTGAAATAATTTTAATTTCTTATGTTCAAGAGGAATTTGAGAAAGATTACAGTTTTCTCAAGTTTAGGGTTGAAGAAGGTTATGTATGCGATGGAAAAAGATATAAACATCCTTTAACCGCTAGAAGTTGAGAATAGGTAGGTGGTTTGTAAAACAAGGGTTATCAAATTTCTGCAAAAAAAGTAAGGTACGAAAACGTAATTCGGCACTTTCATATTGAGTGGCTTGACTTACTTTAATTGACGAGTTAACAAGTCAGTCAACACGCTTTGGCCTTCTAAGACAAGTTTTTCAAAACTCTCCAGTTGCGTGACCCATTAATGTTGAAGTGGTCGACAACTCTAACATGCTTGTCACTGATCTATTTTGTTTCTTCATTTGTTTAAGTTCTAATCAAAGAGTTTGTATATCATAGAACTGTTTGACTGTTATGCTTCTTTTAATATATATCTATAAATCATTTGCTACTCATGCTAGCTATTCCAAGAATTTAAAGCTCCTTTACCAATCAGCAGAGAAAATACTGAAGGACCAAATTCTATTGGTCAATAACTACTGAAACTTCATTGAGGCTCAAGTGCTTAACGTCTAGTTTTCACATTTGCTTGGTGAGCTTCCTCAGGTCAATATTTATATTTCCTTTCTTTCAGTGTGTCTTCCTTGCAAAATAAATTTCTTTCAATTATATAATACTTTCTCTCAATGCTTTGTGTTTTTCTTCATGCTAACAAGGCTAGGATGAAGAAATTATGTTATTGATTAGCAGAGGAAATGCTCAAGACCAAAGCAATTAATTATGAAATTTAGAAGGAATTTTTTTCGAATATGTACTCAATTACGATTCCTAATGTGAAGAATCCCCTAAAAGACAATTTATTTATTCTTTAGAATTTTAGGTTAGAGTTTTGGCTGTAATTTTTTTTTTTGGTAGATTCTTCAAGTGAGAATCATGATCAGAATTAAAAAATTAAAAAATAAAGATGTATGCATTAGACAATTTCATTCCTTTGTATAACTTTTAACAAAGTTTATATTTGAAGGCCTATTGTTGGTATTTAATCAAATATATTAATTCCTTTTCACAAACTCAATCAATTAGGTGTCAAAAGTAGAATAATAGAATTAATTAATCTGACTTTAAGTCAATGCATATACAACAAAAATTAATGAAGAATCGGGCCTATGTCACATAATTACACAATTTATTTATAGCAATTAGTTGTTAAGAGTTATTCCATTCACATCAACTTTGTTACTGTTATTTCATTCACGTCAACTTTGTCACATACTTTCTTGAATTATCAGGTGTGTGGGTACTCCTTTGTCCAATTAATTAATTAATCCTACCATATGTGCAAGTGTCACACATTTTTTAGTATTATCTTTGTTGACATTAGTCAATAAATTATTACTTATAAATTAATTTCATTTATGCATATCATAAGTTTCAGCTTTAAAACTAGAATAATACAAGATTTAATGTAAAATAAATCAATACAAATTGAGTTTATATACAAAATTTATATTTGTAGAATTACTCTTAAAAATAAAATCAGTACTATTTATTCAACATGATTGAACTTTAGCCAAATTCATTAACTATGTGCCTCTAGTTATAACTAAATTAAGTAATTGGATCATCTTATTGGCCTTTAATATCAAGTAATTGGCAATATGATGGTTTTTTTTTTTTTTTTTTTTTTCCGGCTTTTGTTAAAGTATTTTTGGACTTTTGTGAAACAAGATGAAACCAACTTAGAATATTTAACCACCACTAGGTGGCCTGATATTAAAAGAGCAAATGAGGATCTAACATAATCTCATTTTACTAGGATAAGTGTGGGTTGGTCATTTTAAAGCACAATAAGCTTCCTTTTTGTAAAAAAATTTGGTAGAAAGTGAAAAAGATAACCTTTAAATATAGTTAATTGATTAGGTGATAAAAATAATCTTGTAGAAACATTTATATAAAGTTATTAATTAAGGGACAAGAAGTGGAAAATAAGAGAGTGCGATAAGAGGAGATTTAATTACAAAGAAAAATGTGATCTTAATTGTTAATGTCCATCACTTTAAAAAAATTATAGTATAATATATTAATTGTTGACTTAGGAGTCAATACATAATCAATATTCCTGCACCAAACTTAAGGTACGAAAATGTAATTCGTCACTCTCATATTTAGTGGCTTGACCTTGACTTACTTTAAATGACAAAGTTAACGAGTCAGTCAACACTCGGCGTTTTATGACCCCTTTATTCTCTGAACTTTTTGAAACTTTAACCTTTTGGGTCTACCCCTGATAAGGGGTGATCTTGCAGGCATCTTTCCTGGCGCATTATTTGATTGATTCAACTCGTTCAAGTTTGAGCATCAAACAATCCACTTGAGTTGACTTGCCGTTATTCTTAGATGATAATTGTTAGGGCCAAAAATCGTCCTTGGCCTAAATAGAAAAACAGGCCCGACACTGAAGAAGAAGTCAGGCCCAATCCCAATATGACCAAACCAGATTAGGCCCATGCGGTACAAGATATAGCCGGTCCAAACCACGTGGGCACGAGCCTCCTAATCCCAGTCCATTTCTTAGGTCCATGGGCGAATCCAGAGCCCACGGCCCCCTCAGAATACCTTTCTATTCCTGATCACTTTCCTACTCGAAGTTACTCTCCTAATTAGAATCATCTTCCTATTCGGACACTGGTAAGACAGCTTACCACGGCCCTAGTTCTTCTAGGGTTTGCATCAGAGTCATACTAGGACTCCTACTTCTACCAGGATTGGGAGACCAGACAGTCACTATATAAGTAGAGAGGCCAACCCTCTCAGGGGAGACGACATTACACCTTCACATTGAAAGCTCCGACTTGAGAGCTTCACATCACTGCCGTAGTCACAGTCCCCGACTAGACATCCGGTAACCTTTTACTCCCTAGCCCTCACTATATTAGCCTTTCAGCCTTGTTGACTTGAGCGTCAGAGTGCCTACGGCAAACACCACCCTGGTGTTTCCCGTTCGCTTCACGCGTGTGTTTCCTACGTGTGCAGGTGCAGCAGATCGCTAGTGGCCTCAACCTCGCGGGATCAGACCCCCATTCCGTACAGGTAGATTTTTATGTCTACAGTTTGGCACCCACTGTGGGGCCTCTAGCAATCATTCGGCTCGATGAACCTTGCTACATGGAGGAACATTCCATGGATGACAATCCCGACAACGTTAACCCCGGCCTCGAGGCCAGACTGGAGGTCTTGACCTCTCTCATGCAACAAAATTCAGACAAGGTGGCCGCACTGGAAGCCGAGAACAATGCAATCCGGACCGAAAACGCTTCCATTAGGGCTGAAAACCAGCCTCTAAAAGAGAAGGTGGGTCAATTCTATGATCTCGAGTTCTTGCCCAACCAAGTACCTCCCAATCGGTTCCGCGCCCCTATCCCATCCATGCAACCACTCTCCACACCAAAGCATTAGCCCTCGATCTTTGGTAAAGAGCCGCGTCCGTTAAGCGCACTGGCATTGGACGACTCCGTTTTGACTAATGGAGACAAAGATATGCCAGCAGAACACCATCCAGCCGACTCATCCCAGCCTCGTAACCATGATAATCCAATAACGGAAAGCCCACATCCACAAGACCAGCCCACTCTCCCCATCCCGCTCCACCTCCAGTCCACAACCCAAACACAAACCCCACTCGGCTCGACTCACCCTCGCGGGTTGAATGGCCTAACCAAACCAACTCCAGCACTCGAGCTCATCCACCCTGACTGACCGAGCGACTACCAGTCAACTCCACTGACCATTCATGTAGGGCGGAACAACAGAACAGTGACAATGAGAGTCATCCAACCGGAAGGGATGAACGAAGATCCATGCTACCAAGGAATGCACGACAGAACGATCTATCAGACTACCCCCCAAGGGATGACCCAACGGGATGTGCTGAGAACGAATGCAGCAGCAAACCCAGTAAGACAGAATGACCCGGTAGTATCCCCCTCCCCTATGGAACAAGTACTGGCCAAAAGACTAGCCAATGTCGAGGCAGTGATGAGACGCATTCCAGGTATGCCGGTCCCAACCAAGAAGAGCAGACCCCACAGTTACGCTGATTCACCTTTTGTGGATGAGATCGCCCTGGCCGACATGCCCCAGAAATTCACCATCCCCAACATGAAACCGTACGATGGTACCACCCACCCGGATGACCACATAGCCTCGTACAAGCAGCGGATGTTTACAGTCTCAATACCCCGACCGCTTAGGGAAGCCTGCATGTGTAAGAGTTTCGGTTCTAGTCTATCTGGACCGACACTCCAATGGTACACGAACCTCCCGAACGGATCCATCGACTTATTCACCCAGCTTACTGACACCTTCGTAGAGCAATTCGCCAACAGCAAGAAACTAGAGCAACTATCGGCCGACCTATACCGAATATACCAGAGAAGGGGAGAGCCATTGAGAGAATATGTTAGCAGATTCAATAGAGAAAAGATCTTTATCCCCTCATGTAACCCTGAGACTGATGTGGACGCTTTCAAGAAATGCCTCCTCCTAGATAGAGAACTGTACAAAGAACTTACGAAGCTGGGTTGCACCACAATGGAAGATGCTCTGGCCCAGGCGGTTATCCAGATAAGATGGGAGCAAGATGAGATAAACTGAGCTGCCCACTCTAGATACGAATCAAGGTGGAGCGACAAGAAGCCAGAGTCTAGACCGGTAGAGCACCGCTACCAACCTCCAGCACGCAATATGGGCAGAGTCAGGAAGCCTTATGATCGCCAACCCGCGAGAAATGATAACAGGCAGTTCGGATCGAACCAACACAAGATACCAGAGTACAACCTCAATGTCGAGCCAACCTAGGTCGTAGTAATAATGAAAGGACTGGGATCCACCGTCAGGTGGCCTGGCAAGCTCAATCCCGAGGCAAGGAGAGACACAACCAAGTGGTGCGAGTTCCACAGTGACCATGGGCACAACACCGGAGACTGTATTGCCTTGCGGCTCGAGATTGCCGCACTTCTGAAAAGGGGACATCTCCGTGATCTGCTTACTGACAAGGGGAAGAACACCATTAGCCAGAAAAGCTCCAAAGAACCGTCACCCCCTCCTCAGGAACCCATACCGAAAGGTTTCTGTTCTCTCATCTCTGGAGGATCAGAGATCAGTGGAGTAAGTTACTCATCAGCCAAGCGATATGCTAAAGCCAGCCACCACCATGAAGTACAGTCCATCCATCCAGTCTCGCGATCACACTCTCATCAGGTAATTCAGTTTGAAGATGACGAACCGATCACCCTGGCCGCTCCTCATCACGATGCTTTAGTCGTTTCCCTGCAAATTGCCAACATCCTAGTGAAAAGGGTGTTCGTAGATGGAGGTTCGTCAGCAAACATCATGTTCCTCGAAGCAGTCAAGGCAATAGGACTAGAAGAAGCAAACATCAACAGGCGACCGACACTGCTGGTTGGGTTCAGCTCGGAGCAGAAATAGTCTGTCGAAGAGATCATCCTTCCCATCTACGCCGATGGAATAAACAAACAGACCGTCTTCTTGGTGATCGACTGCCCATCTCCCTACAACGTCATTTTGGGCCGCCCCTGGATCCATGACATACAAGCAGTCCCATCTACCTTCCACCAGACAATCAGGTTTCCAACCAAGTGGGGAGTACGGGAGATCAAGGGCGACCCCAAAGCTTCTAAGGGCTGCTACAAGAACGCCTTCAAAGGCAAAGGAAACTCTTCATAGCAATTACAGTCTCATCCAACCCCTCGAATCGAGCCTAACCAACCGACAATTGAGGAGTTGGATGAAGTGCAGATACATCCGGACGACCCAGAGAGAAAGACATATATAGGCTCTCGCCTCGAGCCCGAGACAAGAGAGAAGCTGATAGAATTTCTTAAATAGAACGAAGATTGCTTCGCCTGGTCCCACGCCGACATGACCGGAATCAATCCAGACGCAATGGTCCACCAGCTCAAGGCAGATCCGGATCACCCACCAGTCAAGCAGAGGAGGAGCAAATTCGCACCTGAGCGAAACTGGATCGTCAATGAAGAGATTGAAAAGCTCCTAAGCAACGGCATGATCAAAGAGGTCCATTACCCCAAATGGCTAGCAAACGTCGTGGTCGTAAAGAAAAAGAATGGGAAGTGGAGAGTCTGTATCGACTTCACTGACTTGAACAAAGCCTGCCCCAAGGATTCTTTCCCACTCCCACATATCGACATGATAGTAGATGCGACCGCAGGGCACGAACTCCTCAGTTTCATGGACGCCTTCTCGGGATATAACCAGATTCTGATGCATTTGGACGACCAAGAGAAGACAACCTTCATCACAGAAAGGGGAACCTACTATTACAAAGTAATGCCGTTTGGACTAAAGAACGCCGGGGCCACCTACCAACGTCTAGTCAACAAAATGTTCTCTGATCACTTAGGGAAGACCATGGAGGTGTACATCGATGACATGCTCATCAAGTCCCTGATTGCCAAACAACACCTCGACCACCTTAGCCAGGCATTCGCCATCCTCTGGAAGTACAACATGAAGTTAAACCCAGACAAGTGCTCATTCGGCGTCTCATCAGGTAAATTCTTGGGCTATATGGTTACTCAGCGAGGGATAGAAGCAAACCCCGACCAGATCAGAGCGGTCCTCAACATACCATCCCTGACTTGCATCAGAGATGTCCAGCACCTTGCAGGACGAGTGGCCGCCCTGAGCCGCTTCATCTCCAGATCAGCTGATAAATGCCACCTATTCTTCCATGCCCTTAAGAAGTCCAAGAAGTTCGATTGGAACCCTTCCTACGAAGAAGCCTTACAACAGCTGAAGAGGTATCTGACCACACCCCTACTTCTTTCCAAACCTGTGGACGGGGAGAAGCTCTACTCTTACCTAACGGTCTCAGAGACAGCCATCTCGACAGTGCTAGTTCGAGAAGAAGAATCAAAGCAATTACCGGTTTACTATGTAAGTAAGTCGCTCCTCGACGCAAAAACCCGGTACAGTCAACTGGAGAAATCGCCCTCGCCCTCGCCCTCGTCCATGCATCCAGGAAGCTCAGGCCATACTTTCAGTGCCATCCCATTATTGTAATCACCTCCTTCCTACTCAAGAAGATACTGCACAAACCAGAACTATCAGGCCGACTCATGCAATGGACAGTAAAGCTTAGTGAGTTCGATATAGCCTACCAATCCCGTACCGCCGTCAAGTCCCAGGCACTGGCAGACTTCATGGCCGACTTCACACCAAGCGCCACCACCAAGGCTGAAAGAGAATTACTATGCATGAACAGCGCACCACCCTCAAAGTGGACTCTCCTAGTAGACGGATCGAGTAATGTCAATGGAAGCGGACTCGAAATAGTACTGATCGCACCAGAGGGAGACATCATTCAGCAAGCAATCCGGTGTGGGTTCAAATGCATGAATAACGAGGCCGAATATGAAGCCCTCCTAGCTGGACTTTCCTTGGCTAGAGAAATTAGAGCTAAGAGACTAGAAGTGAAGTCCGACTCCCAACTCGTAGTCAATTAACTACAAGGCACGTATCAAGCACGCGATTCAAAGATGACATCCTATTTGAGCATGGTCAAAGAGCTGCAGGCTAAATTCGAAGAGTTCTCAATCGTACAGATCCCCAGAGCTGAGAACTACCATGTCGACGCCCTCGCCAACCTTGGCTCGGCACTCCCATGTTCTTCCCAGTCATCCATTCCCCTCTTATTCATGCAGTGGCCAACCAACTGGAAGGAACCACCACCGAACAAGTCTCCCGTAGAAGCCATGGGCGTTGAACAAGCCGACTACTGGATGACCCCGATAATAAGATACCTGGAAGACGATGAGCTCCCGACTGACAAGAATGAAGCACGCCGACTGAAAGCAAGAGCAGCCAGATTCACCATACATGAGGGCTAACTCCTCAGAAAGTCATTCTCGGGCCCTTATCTCAAATGCATAAGCCCAGAAGAAGCCCAAAGTGTTCTAGCCGAACTCCATGAAGTTGAATGCGGCAACCACGCGGGGGGCGCAGTCTTGCACACCAGGTGATCATTGTTGGATACTACTAGCTGACCATACGCACCGATTCGACCGCTTACGCGAAGAAGTGCGACAACTGTCAAAGGTTTTCCCACGTCTCACACCTCCCACCAGAACGACTCCATTCCATTCTCACACCTTGGCCATTCATGAAGTGGGGAATGGACATCGTGGGAAAGCTACCTACTGCACCGGGGCAACGAGTCTTCATGTTGGCTGTGACAGACTACTTCACCAAGTGGATCGAAGCCGAAGCCTTCGCACAAGTCAGAGACCGAGAGGTAAAAGCCTTCATCTGGAAGAATGTAATCTGCAGGTTCGGAATACCAAAGGAGATTGTAACCGATAATGGATCCCAGTTCATTAGTTCAGGCTTCAGGGATTTCTGTGACATGTGGGGAATAAAGTTGAGCTTTTCAACACCCCACAACCCCCAGTCTAACGGCCAAGCCGAGTTATCAAACAAGACCATCATACAGACATTAAAGAAATGATTGCAGAAAGCTAAGGGCGCATGGGCAAATGAGCTACCCAAAGTCCTTTGATCATACCAAACCACGGCTCGATCATCAACTGGTGAAACCCCGTTCTCCCTGACATACGGTTGCGAAGCAGTCATTCCAGCTGAAGTATCAGTTTCGTCCACCAGGCTCCAATGGGCGGACGAGGAATCAAACAGTCACAACCTTTGCCAGAACCTAGACACTATGGACGAGCTATGGGAACGGGCGAGCATCTGCAACACAGTTTACCAGCAACAGGCCACCTGACATTATAACCGCAACATGAGGATCCGTACTTTCAAGATAGGCGACTGGGTCCTCGGCAAGGTCTTCCAAAACACCAAGGAGATCAACTCTGGCAAACTCGGTCCCACTTGGGAAGGTCCCTACAAGATAATCAAAGCAGTAGGGAAGGGTGCCTACAAGCTCCAGACCCCCGAGGGCAAAGACATCAACAACAGTTGGAATGCCATTCACCTCAAACGCTACTACCACTAGGTGAACTTTGTTTTTCTTTTAAAGGGATGAGTGGGCTTGTCCACCTCCTCTTAGACAGTCAGCTTCATGGCCAAATATTTAATGAAGTACTATTTAGAAGCTTTCGTCTCCAAACCGACCCTGATCAATGAATTATGGACACCTTCAAATCGGCCTGCCCGATAAACGTACGGACACCTTCAAATCAACCTGCCCGATAAACGTACGGATACCTTCAAATTGGCCTGCCCGATAAAGTACGGACACCTTCAAATCGGCCATGCCGATAAACGTACGGACACCTTCAAATCGGCCTGCCTGATAAACATACGTACACCTTCGAATCGGCCCTGCCCGATAAACATACTGACACCTTCAAATCGGTCCTACCCAATAAACGTACTGACACCTTCAAATCGGCCCTGCCCGATAAATGTACGTACACCTTCGAATCGACCTTGATCGATTTACAATGACATCCTCGGATCGACCCTTCCCGATTCGCGAGTTGCACCTTCGTATTGCCACCACTCGATCTACGAAATTCAGCACGACTTATGATTCACACCACCTAGTCGGCCTGATCCGACCCAAGAAATCAACTCTAGTTTGACTTCGTTCATCCACGGGAATGTACACTCGGTCGACCAGACCGAATGAATGGTCTTCACACCAGTGACAAGCAAAGCACTGACCCAGCCCAACAAAAGGCCTACATGCCTTCGCCATTGGGCCACTCTAAAGTAACATACACGACGTAGTGCACCTATAAGTAAAGAAACAACAGTTCATTCATCCAAGGAGACAGCATCAGAAGTCAAAAATGGTCAAATGTTATATATATAACATCAAACGGCCCAGTTCAGAACACAAAAAAAATGGCACACATGCCAGACAAAAGGGCATCGCAGGCCCCAAAACATATAAATAAAGATAAAAGCTAAGTATCCTGAGCACGAGCTTTATCCCCCATCGCCGAATCGGTCACCATATCCGTACTGCCAGCGCTCGGCCCAGCACCTTGGCCACCCACATCATCAACACCCGATAGCCTCGGCTGGCTGAGGTCAGGCATCTGCTTGTCTTCCTGCCCCCCCGGATGACTACCTCCTTCGTCCAGTAACTCCTGCATGAGCAAGATGTCTTTATCCGGATCCCAATGAGAGGTTCGTCCTTCTTTGAACTCCAGCATGAGCTCACCTTGGGCCTTAATGATAGCATCATCAGCAATAGAGATGCACTGCTCCCTGAGAGACTCGACCTCTGCGGTTCTCTCGGCCAACTCACGCCTCAGTCTCTCGATCTCATGCTCTCTATCCCTCAGACGATGCTGAAACTCTTGCTTGGCCTTCCGGGCCGCCATCTCCTTCTGGCGCAGGCTGGTGTTGGTCTTAGACACATCCTGTATACGTTTCTCCTGCGCCACAACAGACTTCCTCAGGTGAAGACTGCTAGTGAGTACCTGCACAACAAAACATTGCAATCAGAACAAGGCTCAAAAACAGAAATCATCAAACTCTACTGTAATACCTGAACGGCGCGAGCTACCCCCCAATCAGCCACAGCAACTGCACCTATCTGGTTAAGCCGCGCCTCGTTCGTCGGGAATAAAAATGAGTCGGCCAACTTACTCATGGTAGTGGCATCAGAGTAAGTCGACGCATTAGCTAGAATCGTGATGGTAATCGTGCCGGCCTCTTCATCCACAACCGTGGTCTGGGACGACCCGGCTCCAACTGAAGGCTGCTGACTCGGTGGCATCGCTAGCACGTCATCTTCTCCTCTGTCTTCCCTGGCTAAAGACTCTCTCCTCTTCTTCTCGCGGCGTCGGGCGATAGATTTGCTCGCACTCGGGATAGTTAACTTCTTCATCAACGACTCTACAAGTGCAAACTCTCCAACGGTTAGTGGTTTCAGCTCGGACTCACAAAAATGATCTGGTTGCAATATCTACTCAGAAGCACATCCCAAGTCTGCTTCAGCGAGGGGAAGGGAGTACATCTTTGTATCACCTCTACTTCGGCCCAAAGAATGCTGGTCCTCAGGTTGGAATCTACTAACACTACTCGTCAATCCCTCTGCTCTAATGGGATGGCTAACACCCTTTGGGTCGCTACGTCCAAGCCGTCTCCGCTCTGTCCAGCCCGATTGAACTCAAGCTCTGCAAACAAAAAACACAATCAAGATTTAGTAATCAAAAGTACGAAAGAAACAACTAAGCTCTCACCAGTAGCTCGCCAGCCGATCAGGATCTCGCCCTGTCCTCTTTCTCCAAATATAGCTTGACCCCTCAGGTAGAAATATCGATCTTTCCAGTTCTTATCACTGGACCGTAGGTCGGTCACCAAGTGAGACCGATCATGCCTCAAGTTCAACAAGTAACGACCCTTCTCTTTATCGTTCTCCTTCAAGAAGTAGGAGTACAGCAGCTCGTGCAACCCAAACCTCTCTTGGTTCCAAACACAAAGGTCTTCCAAGGCCATTAGCAGTCTCCAAGCATTCGGCATAAGCTGAGATGGGGCAATCATGAAGTGGTTCAGCACCTCCCAGACGAGGCGAGGCACAGGCAACCTCAACCCGTCATGAAACCACTTCTCGTAAACACTGATCCAGTCCTTTGCCTCCCAATCAACCCGCTCGTACGACCGCGGCATCCAGATATCAACAGAACTTGGAATGTGATACAAGGTCCGGATGCACCACACATCACTATCTTTCAGCACGGGCGGATAATCTCTAGTCAAAATCTTGCTGCCCTATTGGCTCGCCTCTTCCTTAGAGCCACTTCCGGAAGAAGATGGACTATCAACTCCTTCGAAGTCTTCCCCACTCCTCCCATGCCTGCCCGAGCCACTCGGCCCAGCCTCACTCGACCCTGGAATGGCTATACTAACTCCACTCAGCACGCCCACAGGAACGCCCCCCTCGGGCATCATCACTATAGTCGAGACAAGCTCATACTCATCCCCTGAGTCTGCCACAATCCCGCTTGAACTAGCCAATTCAGAATCCAACATGTTGGCTTGATCGCCCAACCCAACAGACCGATCCAAGCCTCGCTCCTTGTTGCCAAAATTGCCAAGTGTCAACCACCCGACCCGAGACACCGACCTATCAAGATCAGAAAAAGTTGCCACTCGCCCCTCAGTACCGATCTACCTACCCAGAGAAGTTTAACCTAAACTTTGGTCGACCCTCCCGGTTGATCGACCCGGCTCTAGATTCTAACCCTCCTTGGCTCGCCCTAGGTGACCGACCCAGCCAACCCCTGATCAAGGTATTCCCTCGCTCGCCCTGGGCAACTGACCCTGCCAATCCCTGATCAAGGTATCCACTTGCTCGCCTTAGGCGATCGACTGGTCCCTAAGGTCAACTTAATATTACTCGCCCCTTCTTATCGATCAGGCAACCCAATCACCCGCTCGATCTGGATGGCCAACCGACTCTACACTCCACTCTGCTTACCTTTCCCCACTCGGTTGGACGGACTGGATGACCTAACCCCCTAAAACTCCAAGACGGCACCCTGTTCGGTCAGGTAGACCGACCGAATGAACTTACGTCTAACTCGACTTTGCTTTCCCAAATACCGTCCAAAACGTTTGAAAAAGGCCCAAAAAACCAGTCAAGACGCCGGAAACCCACCGGAAATACCAAAATTCATGCCTATTCCAAAAATCTATATTCTGAACTCCTCAAAACCCATTGAAACTACTCGAAAGCTCAAGAACTACAATCTATCTTCCAAAAACACAGCAAAATCTACCAAAATAGACCAAGAAACGCAGAAACATCACGAAAATGAAATATTTACTGTGAAAGGAGCCAAAGTCTACCGTGAGAAACTGTCGTCGTTGAAAAGAAATTGAAAACGCAGAAAAAAAAAAATTTGTTGTTCTGCAGAAAAACAGAGAAAAAAGAAGCAAATGGGAGACGAACGGCCTGCTAGTCATTTTTTAAGGGAAATCTGTCAGATGAGGACACATGGCGTCTCGCAATTGGCTGGTAGTAAGCAACTTTTCGTTTTCCCGCCTCGAAAACCAGAATTTGATATCTGCCAAACACGTGGCAAGCATCCATGGCACCTAGGAGTCTGCACGTTCAATTCCAATTGCCCTACCTCCCCGACCGAGCCGGCCCGCGACTGCCAGATTAGGACCTAACAGGAGCCGATGATTCTCGAGTCTAGCCAAGCATCCCGACCGGTCGAACAGCCTAGGAATGGCCCGACCCGACCTCTCTTGAGGTAAAAAGGTATGGGCACGACCCATTCGTCCTTCTAGAGCGGACAAACCGACAGCCAACTGTTAAAGCTCGCATATTTCTTTTATTCGATCGGCCGAACACCCTGACCGAGCAAGCATCCAGTTTAACTCTCATGTTCATTCAACCTAGCCCGCCGAGCGGACGCCTTGGTAATAGAAGCACCTCACCTCTCCAGTCGACAGGACGTACCGAACGAGCTTATGAGCCCCAAATTCTCATTGTCCGTTCCATCGGCCCTTCATACCGATCGGGCACAGCACTCCAATGATGGCATACTTCGGATCGGCAATGGATACCGAACGACCCCGGGACAAAAATCACCTGCAGGATCAGCTACACCAACAACCGATCATCCCGGAAGGATGACCGAGCACCCATCGATCGCTTCCTACTCTTTAACTTAAGAAACTCTTAACTCAGAGAGTGGGGGCAAACTGTTAGGGCCAAAAATCATCCTTGGCCCAAATAGGAAAACGAGCCCGACACTGAAGAAGAAGCCAGGCCCAATCCCGATATGACCAAACCGGATTAGGCCCATGCGGTACAAGATATAGCCGGCCCAAACCACGTGGGCACGAGCCTCCTAATCCCAGTCCATTTCTTAGGTCCATGGGCGAATCCAGAGCCCACGGCCCCCTCAGAATACCTTCCTATTCCTAATCACTTTCCTACTCGAAGTTACTCTCCTAATCAGAATCACCTTCCTATTCGGACACTGGTAAGACAGCTTACCACGGCCCTAGTTCTTCTAGGGTTTGCATCAGAGTCATACTAGGACTCCTACTTTTACCAGGATTGGGAGACCAAACAGTCACTATATAAGCAAAGAGGCCAGCCCTCTCAGGGGAGATTATATTACATCTTCACACTGAAAGCTCCGACTTGAGAGCTTCACATCACTGCCGTAGTCACAGTCCCCGACTAGACATCCGATAACCTTTTACTCCCTAGCCCTCACTATATTAGCCTTTCAGCCTTGTTGACTTGAGTGTCGGAGTGCCTATGGCAAACACCACCCCGGTGTTTCCCGTTCGCTTCACGCGTGTATTTCCTACGTGTGCAGGTGCAGCAGATCGCTAGTGGCCTCAACCTCGCAGGATCAGACCCCCCTTCCGTACAGGTAGCTTTTTACGTCTACAATAATATTTGATGAGGCATTT
The DNA here is from genome assembly GCF_008641045.1 of Pistacia vera. Classification (NCBI taxonomy): domain Eukaryota; kingdom Viridiplantae; phylum Streptophyta; class Magnoliopsida; order Sapindales; family Anacardiaceae; genus Pistacia; species Pistacia vera. The sequence goes on along the minus strand of NW_022195855.1, from coordinate 38,967 downwards.
GGTTGATTAGAAAATGTATGATTAAAATTGTTTTAAAAGTTAAGGATATAGAGAATATCGTTAGGAATCCACTACTATGGGCAATAATTCATAGCATGTATACAATATGGGTAATACTATACTTATAAGCCAATCTCACGAACTTTATCTCACAATCTTAATGTGACAACTCGTAATTAGTTATCTCGCAAATGGGTTCCACCTGCTAGCTATGGGTCCTCCTTATCCAATTGCGACCTATCACATCAGGGTTGTGAAAGAAAGTTTGTAAAATTGAGTTGTGAGTCAATCTTTATCCATATGGTATATTGTTATCCTGAGAATTCAACTAAAAATTCTTGAAATTGTATATTAATTCTTGAAATTTTAATTTTGAATCACAACAAAACTAGCCAAAATTTCATTGCCAGACATGGAAAAAATTCGCAACAATGTAGTTAGGAAAAGGAAATTTATTGTACAAACTCACATACAATACAATTGCCACCAGAAGTGCTATATTACTTAAACTTAAACTTATAAAGCTTATAAAGTAACTTAAACTTTCATTCGGTAATGATGGGGACTACCTGCAAACGGAAAAACATACTCAGTAGTTACCTTGTGATGGGGACTATCTCCATTCCAGGCTCAATGCAGACCTCTTTAAGTAAATCACCTGAACTTGTGTTGATGCTTTCTGTTCGGTAGGGTCTTCTAGGATCCGCCTCAACAGCAAAACATTCCTTCAGTTCAGCCAATACATGACTCATGTCCGGTCTTTGAGCTGCGCTTGGTAATACACGACATGGCGATCTCTGCTATTTTCCAAGCTGCATTATCGTTGAATTGTCCTTGTAATCTTGGATCGACAAGGTTTCGGATATCCCCTCTTTCAATAACCGGAATCACACACTGAAGTGTGTATCTGTCGTCTCCGAGGCTTCTCTTTATTGTAGGCTGTCCAGTGATCAGCTGAATAGAATAATCCCGAAGCTATAAACATCACTTTTCTTGTTTATAATCCCACTTACATAGACTCTGTCAGAAAACAGAAGTGATATGAACATTCACCAAGAATATTAATAACTTAAATAAACATAACTGCACAAATATTTTGTCAAGTTTTAGAACTTACTCAGGATCTATATATCCAGGTGTACCAGCAGGGCAAGTGTCTAGACCCGAATCACTTTCTTTATAGATTAACCTGGACAGTCCGAAATCGGCTAGTTTTGCTTGCATGTTTTCATTTAGTAAAATGTTGGAAGGCTTNTATTGTGTAGTATGTTCTGACGGCATCTTCAAGCTTTGAATGACTTGTCAGTTCGACCCCTAGAGATCTATGTAATGAATAAAAATCTCCAGCATAAATTTTTAGACTTCTTTTTATGGGACATAAATTTGGTACAGTTATAAGGCAAAAACACAATTATGTTTTTAATACAACAAATGTAGAAAATTTACACGCTGTTTGAATCAACTAAGCACAAATGACAGAACATAAAAAAAATGAACATATATACAATATTTTGATCAAATATTTCAATAAAATAACAGATTATGAAAAAACTAAATCAAATAATATATTCTTCTTCGATTCATATTATGAAAAAGTATATTCAATAAAATAATTATTTCAACAATCAACCAAAAGTAACTGATTTTTACTAGATTGATGGAATTTTTCGAGTGGGGTTACCAGCCCCCACACACCTTTTTAGGTTCTCCCATCATCGTATCGAACTTCTTCTTACCTTTATATATGATAGGAGAATTTTTTAGCATTTAACTTCATACTAGTAAAAGATTTAATCGTAGACTAGAAAGATAATCCAAAATGTTGATAGAGTGTGATTATCATAAATTAATAAGGTAATTTTTCATTTATTCGTCAATTTACAAAAATAAAATAATAAATAACGATAATGCACATTTTAAAACATAAATCAAACTTCTTATTTTCATTTTTCAAATTTAAAATTTAAAACTAATGAATTTTGGGTTTCCACATATTTTTGGCACACCCCTTATCTATTACTATTCCCGGGTTTATCTCAACCCATACTAGAAATCACTTATCTCCCTTTCCAAACGCCCCGAAAACCACTACCATCTCAAAACCCTAGTAAAAAATCACGCCAAGATTTTTATCCCAAGCTCGCATGCGCATATTTTCCACTTTCAAAATCTCATCCTCTTTAGTTGGCCACAATTTATTCTCTCGTCTCTCCCTGCGTCGATCGCACGCGCCATTTCCCGAACCCTCAATGGCCACCACCACCGAGGAATCCCTCCGGCGAGACTTCGCCGCCAAGCAATCCGCTGTCGAGGCCCAGGGAAACGCCATTAGGGCCCTCAAAGCCGCCACAGCTACCAAGCCGGAAATCGACGCCGCGATCGAGGCCTTGAACCAGTTGAAGATTGAGAAGGCGGCGGTTGAAAGGGAGCTCCTGAGTGTTATTAGTGGTGGCAGCGGGGATGGCTCCGTTAGCCGAGAGGCGTTTCGTCAGGCTGTGCTTAACACTCTTGAGCGGCGTTTGTTTTACATTCCGTCGTTTAAGATTTACCGAGGTGTCGCTGGGCTTTATGATTTCGGGCCTCCCGGTTGCGCCGTTAAGTCTAACGTTCTTGCTTTCTGGCGTCAGGTAAGCCGTTAACTATGAGTGTGACTGATTCTTTGTGGTCGATTAGTTTCGAAATGATCTCAAAGGTTAGGGAGTTTATTGGTTTGCCGAAATTCATAAACTATGGGACCGTTACTCGAATTCAGAACTTCGGTATCGTTACAAAAGGAATGCAAAACATCTGGCAACTTTACTGTAACGCAGAATATCCAGTAGGTTACTGGAGTAACGCAAAACATTCTTTAACGTTAATGGAGTAATGCAATACATCCGATTAACGTTACTCGATTAATGCTAAACATCTGGTAACTTTACTGGAATAATGCAAAATATCCGGTAACGTCTCTGGAGTAATGCAAAGCAACGTTACTGGAGTAATGCAAAACATCCTGTAATGTTACCGGATGAATGCAAAACCTCCTACAATATTGTTGGTTTGCGCATAAAACATCCGGGCAAAACCTCCACTCTGTTAATCTCACCACAATGCAAAACCTTGGTGATCCAGTACTTGGGTAATGTTACTGGAACGTGATGTGTTCTTGTGAAATTTCCCAAATGCAAACCCTGGTAATGTTTCTCAAAACCTTAATGTAGAACCCGGTAGCGTATCCGGAATCTAGGAGCCCGGTAGCATACCCAGATTACATGCAGGACCCTGGTGGCATATCTGGAACACAAAGCAAGTTGAAACTTAGGAAATGTGTAAAACGATAATGAAAGGGCCCTTAGGAACAGCAAAATGTTTATTTGAGTTATGGTAATGTTGTTTATAATTATTCCTGATTCAGTGATAGGGTTTCTTTTGTAAGAAACTAAGAGATTTTTTTTTTCATTTTCAGCATTTTGTTCTTGAGGAGAACATGCTGGAGGTTGACTGCCCATGTGTGACTCCTGAGGTTGTCCTGAAAGCTTCTGGTCATGTTGATAAATTCACTGACCTTATGGTTAAGGATGAGAAAACAGGGACTTGTTATCGTGCTGACCACTTGCTTAAGGATTTTTGCAATGAGAAGCTTCAGAAAGACCTTACCATATCCACAGAGAAGGCTGCTGAATTTAGGCATGTGCTTGCAGTCTTGGATGATCTCTCAGCTGAAGAGCTGGGTGCAAAGATCAAAGAGTATGGTATTACAGCTCCAGACACAAAGAATCCACTTTCTGATCCGTATCCATTCAACTTAATGTTTCAAACATCAATTGGCCCGTCTGGTTTGCTCCCTGGGTGAGTATTTCAGCTATTTAGTTTAAACTAACTCATCTTTCATTGGCAATATTTGCTAGTTAAAGATCTGCAAATTTTATATATGTGAATTACTAAAATTTTATAAAGAATTTTGCATCACTCCATTATTATGCTGCCTTCAAGCAGTACTGAACTTCTTATTTTCTGCTGCAGGTATATGCGTCCTGAGACAGCACAAGGCATATTCGTGAATTTTAAAGATTTGTACTATTACAATGGGAACAAGCTCCCTTTTGCTGCAGCTCAAATTGGTCAGGCTTTCAGAAATGAGGTTTTTAATCTTTCCTTTTCAACTGCAAATGGAACATTGTCTCTGGTTCTTCTTCATTGTTGAGATGTTATCATTGAGTGTGATTTTGTGTGTGTGTGTGTGTGTGCGCGCGTGTGTGTGTGTGTGAGAGAGAGAGAGAGAGGTCTTAATTTATCAAAAAAATTGTTCATATGTACAGATATCTCCTCGCCAAGGTCTTTTGAGAGTTCGTGAATTTACACTAGCAGAGATTGAGCACTTTGTTGATCCTGAGGACAAATCTCACCCTAAATATTCAGAAGTTGCAAACTTGGAGTTCTTGATGTTTCCAAGGGAAGAACAAATGTCAGGCCAATCTGCAAAGATAATTTGCCTTGGTGAAGCTGTTTCAAAGGTTTGCTTTAACTATATCTAATTTGATCATTGCTAGTGCCTTTGACATTTCTCCTCTATTTTTTCATGTTGCCACCCCCTTGCTGATGATTGTCTTGTTCATTGCTTTCAGGGAATTGTAAACAATGAAACTCTTGGCTACTTCATTGGGAGAGTTTATCTCTTCCTAACTCGCCTTGGTATAAACAGAAAACGTTTGCGGTTCCGTCAACATCTTGCCAATGAAATGGCTCACTATGCTGCTGACTGCTGGGATGCTGAGATTGAGTCTTCCTATGGGTGGATTGAGTGTGTTGGTATTGCAGATAGATCTGCATATGACTTGCGTGCTCACTCTGTAAGAAATTGATACTCTGTAGAAACTTTTATGATTAAAATTGTAGACTAGATGATCATCAAGTCATTTTTAGGTTAGTCACTATCATTATACGATGCCGGGGTATTTGTGAGATTGCTTGGCTTAGCTCCATTTATCACTGTTGTAGGCCAGACAGCATAAAACACTGGAGGAAATGAATTATGGCTTGTAATTACTAATAATTACTAAAGTGCAACAGAAAAGTTGTGGCAAAATATATGTGCTTTACTATCCAAACATTGAAATGCTACATACTCGTTCAGCATTAATTTTCTGTTACTCTACAGGATAAGAGTGGTGTACCTCTTGTTGCTGCTGAGAAATTTTCAGAACCTCGGGAAGTGGAGGTATTGCTTTAATCATCATTACTGTTAGTGGTTGCTTGTAACTTTTTCTTTTTGATCTGTAGCATGATTGCTTGACACATCTTAATTTTAGAAATTGGTTATAGCTCCTGTGAAAAAAGAGCTAGGTCTTGCATTCAAGGGAAACCAAAAGAATGTGGTTGAAGCGTTGGAGGTAAATATCAAATACATCTCAATTATTGATGCCGATAACTTTTTATGCTATGATTTTAGAGGTGCTGCTTGTATGACAATAATTTTAAGCTTCTTACCATTTAGGCAATGAACGAGCAAGAAGCTTTGGAGATGAAGGCTGCACTGGAATCCAAAGGAGAGGTGGAGTTTCAAGTCTGCACCCTTGGGAAAAATGTGTGCATTAAGAAGAACATGGTCTCAATTTCAAAGGAGAAAAAGAAAGAACACCAGAGAGTTTTTACACCATCAGTAATTGAGCCATCGTTTGGTATTGGACGGATAATATATTGCCTATATGAACACTCTTTCTACACAAGGCCAAGTAAAGCTGGGGATGAACAGTTAAATGTATTCCGTTTCCCCCCACTTGTGGCGCCTATTAAGTGCACAGTTTTCCCACTGGTTCAGAATCAACAGTATGAGGAAGTTGCCAAAGAGATTTCCAAGTCATTGACAGTCGCCGGAATCTCACATAAGATAGACATTACAGGTTTGTGCTCAAGACAAAAACCCTTTTTTATTAAATAATCAGTGCCACTTGCATCAACAATATTGAAGCTGTTAGACATGATTTTCTTTAATAGGGAAATCAAGGATCATCTGCATCTTTTGTCTGCGTGTTTTACTATATTCCGATGAGTTTATTCTTGAGTACATGGCACATTCATTCAAAATGCATGTATTGATTCTTCATTTCATTCATGTGCATCCATATTTTTTATTTTAACTGCTTTTACACTCTGGTGTCTACAGGCACGTCAATTGGGAAGCGGTACGCAAGAACAGATGAACTTGGTGTACCCTTTGCAATCACTGTGGATTCAACATCCTCGGTGACAATCCGAGAAAGGGATAGCAAGGATCAAATCCGCGTTAACGTGGACGAGGCAGCGACAGTCGTGAAGGCTGTAACCGATGGACTAAAATCATGGGAAGATATATGGTCTAGTTACCCTCATCACTCCTCAGAATCCGCTGATGATTAATTTATGAATGCCACTATTGGTTTTGACATATCATACAAAACCTTTTGATGCCTCTTGAGCACCTATGATTTGGGAAAATAGAAATATGTAAAACACAATTCTCTGTGCACATTTCAGGAGTATTGTCATCTTTTTTGTGTTTGATTACAGGACCAATAATTGTTAATCTGTCAGGTTTGTGTTCTAATTTATACTATTTTGCAGAATTTTGCTTTTCCAGGAGGGTTGAATGTTTAACTTTTGGTGCTGCTCATCAATCATCAATGTTGCTAAGATGGCTATGGGGTATTATTATTATTCCATTTGGACATCATTTTTTTCTTTTTTTTTCTTTTAATAGATTTGTTGTGAATTGTTTTGTAAGAAACAATGTTTTAATAACCAACCCAGGGTAAAACTCGGCAAAGTTGTTGGGTCCTGGGTTGATTGGCTGGTTAAGCCGGGTAACAAAAAATTTATAATTTATAAATACACTCTTAAAAATTACAGTTAAGTCCTTATAGGTTTGAAATTTAACAAATACACCCTAAATATAAATCAACAATCGATTGGTTGATGGTAGTAATACACCAAATGCAATCCCAATCATCCCTTGATCTCATTCTCTAGAAAATCCATCCAATATTGAAATCAGATCTCATCGACGTGGACATTTCAGGCCAGATCTCAATGACGTTAGCGTTGACAACCTTCTCCATCATCATGAGAATACTCCGCTCAGCCTCTTGACCAAAACCCATCTCACCCTATCCCTGTTAGCCTCACCAATTGCCAACAAAAGTCGGTTGTTGTAGCCACCTGCTTTTTTGGATTTCTAGTTGATTCACTCATCGAAAATCAAGTCCGTCGCCACTCTTTCTTCAAAAACCCCAACATCTCGACTTTCAATTATTCATCGATCATCATCCCAATTTTTAGGGTTTTTGGTGAATGGTGAAACGGGTAATCCAGCCTGGTGAAAGCCTCGGGTCCCAGTTGAACCGATTCCACCAATCCAGCCTGGTGAAAACATTTTTTGTTTGCGTTCATAATTTGGTTTATATAAAATTGGTGTTCATGTACAAACTAATGTATACAAACTAACATGACAATGTAATTATTAAAATTTATTAAGCATTTAATGAGTTGGTTTTGACATGTTTTCATTCCTTTACTATTTTGACAGATTAGTTTCAATAAAAAAGTTTGTATAAAGAGTTTATATATACAGGGGGTGTTTGGTTGTAGGTTATATAGGATTGCTGAGGTAATGTCATCATATATTATTTGATTACCAAATTTGGTTGTCAGGTAATATAAGATTCTGGTAATCTTCCAATATCAATAATAGTTACTTTTGGTAATATATGAGGCAATCTAATTACCTCAATTTTCTTAGGTATTATGAGATTATTTGGTAATCTTATTTTGTTACAATTTTACCCTTCATTATTAAAATTTTTGGACAATACTGCCCTTATTTGAAATTAATTTACATGAACTCTACCATTACAATTTTACCCTAAATAATTAAAGTTCTGGACAGTAATGCTCCTGTTTCTAAAACAATTTACAAGCCACCCAAGAAGACTGCTATAGCCGACCACCACCACCACCACCGTCTGTAGCCAACATCGTTGGAATGGTGCATGACTTGTCGGTTGTGCGCCGATATGGCCTTTTTTGGTCATATCAATGGTTGTAAACGGCAAAGTGGCCGTGAATCTGAGATTTTTTAGGTTGGGCAACCGCCAGTATTAAGCCCGATCTGGGTTGATTCTAGCATCACCGTCGGTCCCAACCACCACCATCTTACTCCTCTCGTTTTCCTCTTCAAAGCCCACCAAACCCCATCACCGGAGCTGCCCCCAATCGCCGGCAAAGCCCACTATTTTTTTGCGATTTACCTTTTTCTCAGTGCTTTTCTGGTAGCGTTTTCTACTGGAAATCACCTCCACTTGCATCGATCGACTCCCTTTCACCTCCTCTTCAAACCCACCAAAACCCATTACCGAAGCTACCCCCAATCGCCAGAGAAGCCCACTGTTTTTTTGCGTGATTTCCCTTTTTCTTGGTGCTCTTTCAGTTGTGTTTTCTACCAGAAATCACCCCCACTTGCACGAATTGACTCCCCTTCACCTTCTCTTCAAAACCCCTCAAAGAACATCTTCGTCGCACTTCTCGATCGACGAAAAGCGATGGTTTAGGTGGTCGGCGATGGCTTGGATGGGTGAGAGTGTTTTTATTAAAAATTAAACTTTTATGTGGCTGGGGTGTTTTAGCAAAATCTCAAATGTAAAAGGGGGGGGGGGGGGGGGGGGGGAGAAGAAATGGTTCAAAATATAATATTATTATATTAATATTTTAAAAGGAGTACAATTTAGTAATCTATATAACATACCCACCAATTTGTTCCTCCCAACTAAACATATTAACATAAAATACCCATCAATTTATTCAAACCAACCAAACACATTTTTCTAAATATTCCCAATAATCTTCAAGGTAATCTATATTTCCATTAATATAACATTCTCAGTAATACAACGTTCTCTAAACCAAACGCACTCATATAGTATTATTCTTTTAGATATATGCTTTATGTTTTCCTCACAAAAGATATGCATATTTTAATAGGGTTAATCTCATCCATTTTAAAGAATATTATTTAAGCGTTTTAGTAATTTTTGAAAATTATTAAATAGCTTTTATATTTTCGGAGGGTTTTTTTTTTAATTTATTTATTCTTTAAAATGGTTCAAAATATAATATTATTATATTAATATTTTAAAAGGAGTACAATTTAGTAATCTATATAACATACCCACCAATTTGTTCCTCCCAACTAAACATATTAATATAAAATACCCATAAATTTATTCAAACCAACCAAACACATTTTTCTAAATATTCTCAATAATCTTCAAGGTAATCTATATTTCCATTAATATAACATTCTCAGTAATACAACGTTCTCTAAACCAAACGCACTCATATAGTATTATTCTTTTAGATATATGCTTTATGTTTTCCTCACAAAAGATATGCATATTTTAATAGGGTTAATCTCATCCATTTTAAAGAATATTGTTTAAGCGTTTTAGTAATTTTTGAAAATTATTAAATAGCTTTTATATTTTCGGAGGGTTTTTTTTTTTTAATTTATTTATACTAGGATTTGGATTTTTTTTTGGGTTTTTTTTTTTAGTACTTTTATAGAATTTTTCATACTTTTATGAAATATTTTAAAAAATCAGTAGTGCGTTTGAAACTTAGCATCTATTAGGATAAACTTAAACTTTATGCGGTTTGTAAACTTTAAAATGTAAGCATGAATTTTACAAAGTTTACAATTATTTCTTAGAATTATTTTATAAATTTCAAATTAACTTTAGAGGTTTTTTTGTTATTTTTTTAAATTTATCCAAAATTCTAAATTTTCAATCTATCTATATATCTATATAATCCTGAAGCACTTGTTATTTAAACGCCACATAAAACTCTATAATTGTTACAAGTGTCAACATGTTATTAGTTTAGACTATATTTGCTTCAAGTGTCACCATGTTATTGGTTTATGCTATTTTGTATTATTACTATTAATAATAGATACATTCAATGTTTTGTCAATGTTAAATGTTTTATTATTATTATATTAAATAGATCAATAGAAACTCTTCATGATAAATGATTTATGATTATACATTTACATTCATGATAAATTATTTATGATTATACATTGACTTTCATTGTTTCTCTCTAATTGAATGCGGAGGGTATAGAATGTGAAAGGGCGCAAAATTTGAAAGGGTAGATGTATAGTTAATATTGATTATAATTAATATACATGAATAAATGTGAACAATGATGAATTGATAAGGTGTATTGTTGATTTTACTAAATTCGAAGAGATACGTTGTATCACTTAAAGGATACGTTTCTTTGAATCATATATATATGTGGATACATTAACACTATGTTATATGATTTATGTGAAGAAAGAGAGATATTGAACTTTTAATTGTTATTTGTAATTGTTTTCTTTTGGTTTGGCTAGTGTATTGTTAAATTTTTTTTTTTTTTTTTTTAAATGTAGGTATATACTTTTAGTCGAATCATAATAGTTGTTGCTAGCATTGCGAATTACGTGCTACTGAAGGTAATGTATTTAGTTATCTATGCCTTTGTAAATGTGGTTGATTATTGCTATTTATGTTTTGTTAGAAATGAAAAATTTTCAGGCGTTGTTGCAAGTTATTGACTAATATGTTATTGTAGTCAGATATCGAACCATTTTTATTCATTGGAACCATTTTTTAGGCACTGTTGCAATTTATTGACTAATATGTTATTGTAGTCAGATATTGAACCATTTTTATTAATTGGAACCATTTTGAGGCAGTTGCCGAACTATACTATTTTATTGTAAAAGGGAAGAAGTAACTCTATTTCCATGTTATTCTAAGTTTGTAACATTATAAGAGTCTAGTTGCCGAACAATTATCATTGCCCTATAGAATTGTAGCAAATAGCCGAACCATTTGTTTAATTGTAAGAGGAAGGATGCAAATCTTTTTATGTTGTACTATAGAATTACAAGAGCCTAGATGCCGAACCATTATTCATTAACAAATGTAATATTGTAATGTTCTTTTTAGTGAATACAATACCATTTTGATCAGAAGCTAAACCATTATTCATTAATAAGTCCTTTAAATTTGTATTATAGAATTGTATCCAGAAGTTAAACCATTCTGTTTTATTGTGAGATGAAATATGTAACTCTATTTATATTATACTATATCATTATAAGACTTTTATTAGATATATTATACGCTGAATTTGGATAACTGTAGACCCCCTGCCGAACCATTTATTTTATCATTACACATATTTCAGTTTCTCTCATTTCTCGGTTTCCACTGAACAGTCAGTAGTAATTTGGTCATAGCTTTCTTAATTAAAATCAAATTGACGAACGATTTGAATATTTGGAAACTAGACAGACAAGACTTTAATTTGATATATTATACACTGAATTGGGACAACTGTAGACCCACAGCCAAACCATTTATTTTATCATCACACACATTTTGGTTTCCCCCGTTTCTCAGTTTCCACTGAACAGTCAGTAGTAAATTGATCATAACTTGTTCAATGAATATCCAATTGACGAACGGTTTGAATCTTTGGAAACTAGACAGACAGTGCTTTAATTTTATATTATATGCTGATTTTGGATAACTGTAGACCCATTGTCGAACCATTCATTTTATCGTCACACACATTTCGGTTTCTCCTGTTTCTCGGTTTCCACTAAACAGTCAGTAGTCAATTGACCATGACTTGCTTAATAAACATCCAATTGACGAACGGTTTGAATATTTGGAAACTAGATAGACAGGGATTTAATTTGATATATTATACTCTGAATTTGGATAACTATAGACCAACTGCCATACCATTCATTTTTTCATTACACACATTTCTGTTTCCCCCGTTTCTTGGTTTCCACTGAACAACCAGTAGTAACTTGACCATAACTTGCTCAATAGACATCCAATTGACAAACAGTTTGAATCTTTGGAAACTAGACAGACAGAGTTTCATTTGATATATTATACATTACATTTAGATAACTGTAGAGCCACTGTCAAACCATTCATTTTATTATCACACACATTTTGGTTTCTCCCGTTTCTCGGTTTCCACTGAACAGTCAGTAGTCAATTGACCATAACTTGCTCAATTAAAATCCGATTGATGAACGGTTTGAATATTTAGAAACTCGACAGATAGGGATTTAATTTGATAAATTATACACTAAATTTGGATAATTGTAAACCCACTACTGAACCATTCATTTTATCATTACACATATATCTGTTCCCCCCGTTTCTCGGTTTTCACTAGCCAGTCAGTAGTAAATTGACCATAACTTACTCAATAAATATCCAATTGATAAACAGTTTGAATCTTTGAAAACTAGATAGACAAGACTTTAATTTGATATATTATATACTAAATTTGGATAACTATAGACCCACTGCCAGACTATTTACTTTATCATCACACAGATATCTGTTCCCCCCGTTTCTCGGTTTTCATTTACCAGTCAGTAGTAAATTGACCATAACTTGCTCAATAAAAATCCAATTGACAAATAGTTTGAATCTTTAAAAACTAGACAGACAAGGCTTTAATTTGATATATTATACACTGAATTTGGATAACTGTAGACCCACTTCCAAACAATTCATTTTATCATCACACACATATCTGTTCCCCTCGTTTCTCAGTTTTCACTGACCAGTTAGTAGTAAATTGACCATAACTTGGTCAACAAAAATCCAATTGATGAACGGTTTGAATCTTTGAAAACTAGACAGACATGCTTTAATTTTATATATTATACACTGAATTTGGATAATTTTAGGTCCATTGCCAAACCATTCATTTTATCATCACACACATTTATGTTTCCCCCGTTTCTCGGTTTCCACTGAACAGTAAAAAGTAAATTGATCATAACTTGCTCAATAATGATCCAATTGACAAAAGACTTGAATATTTGGAAACTAGATAGATAGAGCTTTAATTTGATATATTATATACTGAATTTGGATAACTGTAGACCCATTGCTGAACCATTCATTTTATCATCAAACACATTTTGGTTTCCCCCATTTCTCTGTTTCCACTGAACAATCAATAGTAAATTGACCATAACTTGCTCAATAAAAATTCAATTGATGAACAATTTCAATCTTTGGAAACTAGACAGACAGGGTTTTAATTTTATATATCACATGCTGAATTTGGATAACAGTAGACCCACTGCCAAACTATTCATTTTATCATCACACACATTTTGGTTTCCCTCGTTTCTCAGTTTCCAATGAACCATTAGTAGTAAATTGATCATAACTTGCTCAATAAAAATCCAATTGACGAACGGTTTGAATCTTTGAAAACTAGATAGACAAGGATTTAATTTTATTTACTATACACTGAATTTAGATAACTATAGACCCACTGCTGAACCATTCATTTTATCATCACACATATTTTCGTTTCCCCTGTTTCTCGGTTTCTATTGAACAGTCAGTAGTAAATTGACCATAACTTGCTCAATACGAGTCCAATTGATGAACTGTTTGAATCTTTGGAAACTAGACAGACAGGACTTTCATTTGAGATATTATATACTGAATTTGGATGATAGTAGACCCACTATCAAACAATTCATTTTATCATTAGATACATTTTGCTTTCCCCCATTTCTCGGTTTCCACTGAACAATCAGTAGTAAATTGGCCATAACTTTCTCAATAAAAATCCAATTTACAAATGGTTTGAATATTTGGAATCTAGACAGACATGGCTTTTATTGGATATGTTATACACTAAATTTGGATAGATTTAGACCCCCTGCCGAACCATTTATTTTTTCAACACACACATTTCGGTTTTCCTCATTTCTCGGTTTCCACTGAATGCTCAATAGTAAATTGACCATTGATTGCTCAATAAAAATCCAATTGATGAATGGTTTGTTTATTTGGAAACTAGACAAATAGGGCTTTAATTTTGTATATTATACGCTGAATTTGGATAACTTTAGACTCATTGCTGAACCTTTCATTTTATCATCACACACATTTTGATTTCCCCCAGTTTCTCAGTTTTCATTGAACAATCAATAGTAAACTGACCTTAACTTGCTCAATAAAAATCCAATTGAAGAACGGTTTGAATCTTTGGAAACTAGATAGATAGGGCTTTAATTTAATATATTATATGCTAAATTTGGATAGTTGTAGACCCCTTGTTGAACCATTCATTTTATCATCACACATATTTTGGTTTCTCTTGTTTCTCGGTTCTCATTGAACAGTAAGTAGTAAATGGGTCATAACTTGCTCAATAAAAATCCAATTGATGAGAGGTTTGAATATTTGGAAACTAGACAGACATGGCTTTAATTTCATATATTTTTACATTGAATTTGGATAATTCTAGACCTGCTGCCAAACCATTCGTTTTATCATCACACACATTTTGGTTTTCCCTATTTCTCGATTTCCATTGAATAGTCAGTAATAGATGAGCTATAACTTGCTTAATAAAAATCCAATTGATGAGGGGTTTGAATATTTGAAAACTAGACAGACAAGTCTTTAATTTCATATATTATACGCTGAATTTGGATAACTGTAGACCCTTCCAATTGTGGTTGAACCACACTTAAAAGAAATGACAAGTTATTTAAAAACAATGTACGAAATAATATCATTTTAAAATGTTAGACATTTTGACGCTAAAAAACGACCCCACACATTAAAATCATAATGTAAAACTATATATAATTAAAATCTTTAATTTGATAGACCTATACAATGTATGTACCTCAATATTAGATATCAACCCATTGAAACATCCAATTATTCAAACAAACGTAGTGTCAAAGCCAATATCATTAGCAACTTGCGTAATGCACGAGACTTTCAACTATTTCTCTAAAATAACCGACTAACGACGCCACTGCGAACAAAGAACCACAAGGACAGATGGCGAAGACTATGAAAGAAACTTCATCGTTTCTACTGCAAAAATTTGTCGTTTGTTAGGACCATTACTTTTATTTTTCTAACATTGACCACCCCCAAATCCTAATTTAAAAAAAAAATAATGGAAGAAGTCAGCCTTAATCTAGTAAAACCCTAATATTTTAATTTTATAACTTTTTACCACCCCAATTCTAGGGCTGTGAAAAAAAAGGGTTAACCGAACCGAACATGGTAAACAAACTGAACCAAACCCGAAAAACCGGGTACCCGAAAATTCGGGTCGGTTTCGGGTAATTATAACGCGATACCCAAATTTTTGGTTCGGGTATTGGCTATTTACTTTAAGATAACTGGATACCCGGTAACCGATTTTATTAAAAAATAAAAAAATAAAAAAAACGTAGTTTTTTAATTTTTTGTTTACTTTCAATTTTCAAAGGGCAAAAGCCCTAAATACCTTATGCCCTCAAATTTTAGCCCTTCATTGCGTCAGGTCCCGCATAGCCGCACTCATCTCTCTCACTCTCAAATTCTCCAGTTTGCATCTACAGTCTCCACTCTCCACTAAAGTCTAAAAATTCTCCACTAATCCATTGAAATTTTCTTCTTCAGACTGCAAATTATAGAAAGTAGAAACACTCCAATTGCTTCTAAATTGATCTCAACATTGGGCTTCACTTTGCTCCAACTCCATCATCTTTCTGCACTGCTGTCGCTGTCACCGGCGTCGTTGGCTTGATTTTCAGTCTCCATCTCCAAGGTAAATATTTTCAGTCATTTTATGTCATCTTCACTTGCTGACCATGTGTTATATATGTCACTAGGTGCTTCCGGCAAAGGATTAGATGCTAGACCTTTTGAATTGGAGTAGTGCAAGATGGCAACTCCAGTCACTTTTTGCCAAACTGATTCATTCACAAATCTAGCACTGGCCACAATGTAATAATCAGAAGTTGCATTCTGATCCATTGTGACTAAGAACGAATAAGATTGACACACATGAATTTCAAAGCTGGTATAATTCTGCTACACTGTGTGATTTTAATCAAATTCGGGTCTTTGTGACCTGAATATTCGGGTACCCGTAAAACTGGGTATTCTAAAAACCGGTTCGGTTTGCGAGTACCTTTTTAGGGGTACCCGAACGGTTTTTGGTCAAAATCGGTGCAGTGCACCCGGTTTTGCACAGCCCGCCAATTCCAATTTAAAACAGATCAAGTCAGGATCTAGATCAGCGGAACCCTAACATTTTACTTTTCTAACATTGACCACCCCAACTCAAAACAGAACAGAAGAAGGCAAGCTACATTTGATCTTGTGACAGTGAAACCCTAACATTGAAAGATGTTGAGAGTTGCAAGGAGGAGGCTCGCATCTCAGCCGTGGAAGCCACCACATACAACCTCTGCCTTCCTCGCCGGAAACACTCCCCTTAATCATCATGCCGCCGCCGCCGCCGATGCTGACGCCGACAACTCCAGATCCACTAATTCTCCTCTTCCTTTCGCTTTCCCTTCCCGCTTTAAGAATCTAATCAGAGGTTTCACTTCTACCTTTCACTTTCCTTTTTATGTTTTGGATAAATTTCATGAAGTCCACGAGCCTGGTTTTGAAATTCGTAACAAACGTTAAAATCTTGAAATTTAAATTATTTTTGATAGAATTAGGGCACTGCGATATTATCAGTTGTGTTACTGGGGCTCAATCTATTTTTTATTTTCAAAAACGAAAATAGAATCTCAAAAAAAAAAAAAAAAAAAAAAAGTTAGGCGAAATTTGAATTTTATTTTGATCATAATTCGTCGGTTGTTAAAGAGGATGGATTTATTCATTTTTAAGTCGTATTGAAGAAGTCGAAGGGTTAATTCTTTTGAGCTTAGTAAATGTTTGGCTCACAATTATGATATGAGTTGGTGTTATGTTATTCTTCTGGCATGTCCGTAGATTTCTAACACTTTCTTATACCTTGATCTTCTTTTTCACCGTATTTGTGTTTGGTGTGTATGAGCATGAATGTTAAGGGTTGAGTCTTTTTAATGAGGTTTAGTTGTATAAATTTGTGTTTCCTTGGAAAAAGTGGCTTTGTGTATAAACTTTCTATGTTCATGATAGTAAGATTTATTGGAATCAATTTCTGTAAACTGATGATGTTTCTTAGAAGATTTGTTGTTATATTTAATAGATTTTCCTAATCTATTAGGAACTAGTGATCTTTCCTGAATATTGGACCAGATAGAAACAAATCTTTCCCACCTTTTTGTTATTGTCTGTGTAGAGAACGTATAGAGTAAATTTTCACTCTAAAATGAAACCTTGGGAGATATTGTTAGGTGTTTGGCTTCTGCTGATGAAATAAATGGAAGCCTTCTAGATTATCTTGTGTGCTATTCTGCCATTGGTAATGTGGAATATGTTTTTGTTTTGGATAATAGGTGTGGCGTGGTGAGACAAAATTGATTGTCATTTCTATATTTTTATTGAATTTTATGAGCATGGAGATGATGTGTTGACTGCTGTTTTGGTGACGTTGGTTTCCAGGTTTCTCTTCTGATGCCCTCACTCCAGGACATGATATGGGTATGATCTCGGACCTCCCAGCTACTGTGGCAGCTGTGAAAAACCCAACTTCAAAAATTACCTATGATGAGTACAATCATGAGCGTTATCCGCCTGGTGACCCCAACAAGCGTGCATTTGCATATTTTGTCTTGACAGGTGGCAGGTTTGTGTATGCCTCTTTACTTCGTCTCTTGATCCTCAAGTTGGTTCTGAGCATGTCTGCGAGCAAAGATGTTCTTGCCCTTGCTTCTCTTGAGGTTGACCTCTCCAGCATTGAGCCTGGGACAACTGTTACTGTCAAGTGGCGTGGGAAGCCAGTTTTCATCAGGCGTCGGACGGAAGAGGACATTAACTTGGCTAACAGTGTTGATGTTGCATCTCTTCGTGACCCACAGGAAGATGCCGCCAGGGTTAAGAATCCAGAATGGCTTATTGTTGTCGGTGTCTGCACCCACTTGGGATGCATTCCCTTACCAAATGCTGGCGACTTCAACGGTTGGTTTTGCCCCTGCCACGGTTCACACTATGACATCTCTGGCAGGATTCGCAAGGGACCGGCACCATATAATCTAGAGGTGCCCACTTATAGTTTCTTGGAAGAAAACAAGTTACTTATCGGGTGAGTGTTAGTAGGGGAGTTCATTTTTTGAGCATTAGTGCTACTGCATGATGTCATAATAGAAATTTTCTTACAGATGAGGGAAGTTTGATTTTGCGAATTTATTTAATTTTCCTTTTGGCTATTTTGTTTGCTTTACACATTTAGATATTCTGTCTGCCGGGAAATCTGGGCAGGAAACTCAGATTCTGAATAATACAACTGGAAATTTATTGAGCGTTTTCAGTTTTGAGGGTACTAAAAGTAAATTCTATTAAATAACGGAATTGTTTTGTTATGTTCTTTACCTTTTTGAAGATTTGGTTGTCGGGTTTTCTTAAATTCGTTAAAGTTGATGTTGTGAATTAAATTTTGACATTGGAGATTTTAGTTTTCGTTAAGGTAACATCCAAGGAAGAAAGTGCCTTACTCTAGTTGTATCATGTTTTTATTTTGTATATTTTTAATTGGAAAACTGAAACTTTGTATTAAAGGAGAAGCCAAATCATGGTGTTCTTACTCTGTTATGGGTGAACTTATGCAATATAAAGGAAAATTTGACTTGCTTTATCTCTTTTAAGAGCTGTTCTAAGTCTATTGCTTAATTTGACTGTTAACAAAAGTTAATTTTGTCCAACTTAAGCTAATCAGCTTTGAGACCAGGCTTTACAAGTGGATTTGAATCTCTAAGCATGCGTTTTATATCAAAAGTTTCATATAGCTGGCATAACCTATCAGTTTGCCCTCCCTGGTTTTAGAAGCTAACAATGTTGCCCCTTTCTTTGCTAACTTTAATGTTTGACTGTAAAGATTGGAAGTGACATTGTTAATTTTCGAAACCAAGTTCGATTTTATTATTTTAATGGTATATGTACAAGCAAATTGACATTAATACTTTTCTTTTGTTAACTTTAACTTTCGACCCTTAAAATTGGGTGGCCACAATCAATTTTGAAACTGAGGGGAAATAATATTACCCAAAGAGTAATACTATGCATACAATCTAATTTCACAATTTTTTCTTATAATTCCAACGTAATACTTGAGTTGAAAACTATCACATTAGCTTGCACCACGTTCAAGACACTAAATGACTTTGATTAAACATGAACGGTCATTTTTTAGGGACGAACGGTCGTTGATTCATAAGGAGTGGTTATTTAATTCATAAGGAACAATTGTTCCTTAGTTTCTTATGAAGGAACTAAGGAACAATCGTTCTTTATGAATGAAACAACAATTCCTTATGAATGAACGGTCATTTGTCCCTAAGGAACCATCGTTCGTTTTTAAGGAACAACCGTTCATGTTTAGTCAAAGCCGTCAATTGATGTCGTAGCGTTAACTCTGCTGTCACGTTAGGATTGTAAGAGAAGATTGTAAGATTGAATTATAAATGTAATATTTTTGTTACAATAAAGATTGGTTGATAAACTTTTTTCACTAACGTTCTCTCACAAACGTGATATGACAACTCACAATTGGTCAGACATGACCTATTGTTGAGCAGACGAGATTCATTACGAGTTGATTAATTATAAACTGTCATATCACATTTATGAGAAAAAGTTAATAAAAAAGGTTTGTCAATGTAGTATTTCCCTTTTTGTTATATAATGACAGAGGGTGACAATGAAAACTTATTTTTCTGATTTATAAAGCTGGCACTTGGTTCAGCATGTTAAGTTATATTATAAATGCTAACAGTACTGAGCGAAAATGAAGATACAGCACAGACCAGGATGGGGTCACCGGAGTCGTAAATTTTGAAGTGTTTATTCATCATATTTATGACTCCGTGAACCATATGAGTCGCATAATTATAACAGTTTGTATAAAAGATTATGGAAATGACACTACTACCACGAGAAGTTGACATATGCATCACAATACATCTTCTCCTGGGGGGAATGTGCACCTCTACAAAAGGTATCCGATTAGTAGCTCTAAATAGATGTGATTTTGTAGGTCAGTCGAACTCAGAAGAAAAAGAGGAATGCTATATCAGTTTGTAAACACAATATGTATTGTTTTAATTTAATAGAGAATGGATTCTTGTTATTCTGACAACGGTACCGAGCACAAAGAAGATGCATGAGTGTATACTCTTGATCCCTAATCAACTATTTTTGATAGCGATACACAATTAAAATGCGAAACAAAATTCATATTTGAATTTTTATTATAATGTCTAGTTCTCAGTGTAAGCTCCAAATTATAGAGCAGCAATAATAGACTTCTCATGGTGTGGTGTCACCAAATTAGCAGTCTTGTATATAGACTAATGGCAGTTTGCCTCCATATATATCTGGAAGCTGGCTTTCATCAATGTCCTCAAGCAGGGTGGACTTCATCTTTTTCTTCTCAACAAATACTATCTGTAAAGAGTCAACAAACTTATAATTAGAGTTTGGATTATTGCAATAATGTATTAGGTTAGGTGAGCTAGCTTTGCTCGGCCTGTAATAGTGGCTTGGATGTATCCAATTTCTTTGATTTAAAGCATTATCAATTTTCTCTACTTAACCATTTCAAGGATTGGATAAGTCAAAAATATTACATTTGGTGTTTCATAATCCGTTACTTATGAGCTCAACGAGCCAGAAAATGTGTTTATAGCAATGAAAAGGCATTGCGTACTTTACCTTCTTTTTGGTGTTGTTGTCGATAAATGGGTAAACAACCTTCCACACGGTCATGAATATGTAAGGCGCGTAAACTATATATAATTTGCCCAGTCTCTCCGGATAGCAATCCTGTCATCAAAATGTTCAATAACAGCAATCAGCTTCTAAGGTGCACGGCTATTTCTGTGATAACTTTGCTACTGATATTGTGATATATGCTTTCCTGTTACCTAAATATATTTACAATGCATATCTAGAAGCAAAATTACAACAGAAGAGGGTGAAGGAGCACTTTTCACTTAATTTTTTAATCAAGTACATCAATAATTTGACATTCCGACAGAATAGTGCAGGGTGGAAGATTGATCAAACCTGCAAGATTGATAAACACGCAACATATCCCCGAATGTCACTGCTGGCATATCCCCATCCATCAAGATCCCCAATGCACACAAACTTTTCCTGCCCCTTCGGCATTCTGAACAAGAAGAAATGAAATACATATAAGCTTAATTCATCCACTAAGTGAATTCAACAATGAAGAAAAGAAATTCAGCCACAGAAATCAATATCATTATGAGAATGAATTACTTGGCACATATTTTTTCCAGACTGTAGGTGACAAAACCTGCAAAAAAATAAAGGAACACAAAGATGAGATGTAAATCCATTTTGGAAAAGTATGTTTGATTCAATTGTGCAGTTACATGACAAGATGAATGAAAAAGAAAAGGGAATTCTTTAATTTCCAATCTAAAATATTTAGTTTCAGACATATAGCATACGCTTGAATTCCTCTATACTTCCTTCATTGGGCTTGTGTCTACCACCGAAGCCGACAACGATAGGGCGCCCCTTCTTATCATGACCTTGCATACAGAACTTGTTATGGGAGAGTTGAGTTGTAATCTCTGATTCCGATATAAAGCCATTGGGAACAAACGTTCGCCTCCAGCTTAGGTACTTCAAAAACATGGTAGAACCTTTCTCTATATCCAAATCACGAGCTCGTAGAAATCTCCGAATCATCAAATCATCAACTTCCTGAAACCACAAGTGATGTGAATGAAATGTGTGAAAAATTGCATACATAGCTTCAAAGCAAAAGGGCATTCATGAAAATTTAGAAACAAAGCAATTCTGATGATAAACAAGGGTGAAGATTATTTTCAAGCATCTGTTACATCTCCATTGAGCTAAAACTGAGAGTTTTGACTCACAAAACACATACTAATGCTGAATTTATGTTCTCATTAACTTAAAATCATGAAATTCAACTCACATTTTCATCACAAATCAAGAAATCCCCCAAAATCAGAAGCAAACCAAATCTAAATGGAAAGAGTTTAGAGCAATATGGCAAAATTTTATCACAATTTAGAAGAAAAAACACTAAACTCTATACTCATTAAGTCATTTTGCTTCAAAAAACTGAAAACAAATTAAAGTAAAAAGCAAGCTCTTCGATCAAACATATAATAAGGAAGAGTAAAAAAATCAAAAAGGGCAATGAAAAAAATAGAGAAAAGAGAACCTTAGAAGAGGGATCTTCTCTTTCAACAAGAGCTCTCATGATACCAACTTTGCTTCTCTCAATCTCATTGCTTTGCTCGCCATTAAACCCTTCCTCCACTTGCTCTTTTCCAATTTCATTTTCAGAGTCTTTGACTTCCATTTCCATTTCTATTTTCCAAAGTTTTTCAACAAACCCAGATGGTGATTTTCATAAACCAGAGAGAAAAGAGAAAGATCTCCCTCTTCCTTGTCCTCTCTCTCTCTCTTCTGAGTGCAATTTATATAATGAATTTCTCAAAGACATAAATGATAGGTAGTTGAAGAAATGGCCCAATTCTCAAATGCATTAACTTCTTGCCTTGACTTGTACTTATTCACTTGTTTGTTGTTTTCCTTCAATATATGATGACTTTCATTTTGATTCACAAATTTTGTACCTATCTAACTTATGTTTAAGCAAAATATAATTTTTACTTAATAAAAAATATCACTTAAGGTGCGTTTGGCGCATCGCACTTGATTGAATTAATTTTTTCGTTCTGGATTGGAATGAACAGAAGTGAATTGGATTGGATTAAATATAATACTGTCATGTGTTTGTTTCAACATTGTACTAAACTTAATAATAATATTTATTATTATTATTTAAAAAATTAAAATTTTGAAATATTTAAAAAATTATAATAAATAGTTTAAATAAAAATTTGAATGATAAAAAAAGTTTAAAACTGACAGTCAATGTCATTGAAATATAGGTTTAATCTCCAATGACATGTTTGAGTTTGACGATACTGCCAGTGCCATTGGAGATTAAACCTATATTTCAATGACAACATAAACTCAGAAGTTGTCAATGAAAATGTTTCTTCGAAAAACACCAAAGAATATTTTGATCACTACTGTTGACGACGTCCCTAAAAGAGTGGTTAGTGACACCGTTGACACTATTGGGTAGAGTTGCCGACAATCAATCCAATCATGGTAATGGGGAAACAATCGATGATTCCTTTTAGCTAAAAAAGCTCATAAAAAAATTCTTCAAATCTTTTCCAACATTTTCCCACTAAACGCTGGCAGTTGCAAGCCTGCAACCTTATCGTTACCCTTAATGTTCTTATATTCAATTATTAGATTAATTATACATACAAGCACACACCATTTTTTAAAACTATTAATTTTCTTAACATATGCCTTAAAGACATATTAAGAACATTTTTAGACAACAAATTTATTTATTTCGATACATATTATTTATAAGAAAATATATATATATATATATATTTATTTTTATTTTTATTTTTTTTACAGGTAAAAGGAGATATATAATAGTCTTCAACAAACGTATTTACGTTTTAAATAAGTGATGGCACATAATATATAAAATTAATTAAATAAATTATAGACATGTAATACTCTCTAATAATAGTGGATCCTCTTATTAACTTTTTCATTAATTAGAAAAAGAGGAATTTTTGAGGATGCAAATGTATTCTTTCAAGAAAAATAAAATTCTTGTTAGTTGTTAGTTGTTCTCTTCTTTGTTGTTTTCCTTCAATTATGGACTCTCTTGTTGACTCACTAGTTTTGTGTACTAACCTCCCTTTAAGGTCAAAGAAATTATATTTATACCCTTCACATAAATCTCTTGTCTTAGTTAATCAAATAATTAGAGATGTGAATAACATTTATCTTTTTACGGGGGAATTCCTTTTTATTTTTATTTTTTTGGGTTGTGAAAGGATATAATGATATTTCATATTTCAAAAATTTTTCATTGACTCATAAATTGGGGAATTTGATGATGTTTTTTTTTTTTTTTTTTACTTAAGATGCTAAGAATAATTTTTTAATATAATATTAAGATATATAACTGTTGTATTGTTTTTTTAATACTATTATTGTTAGTTGTTTAATTTTTATTTTTTTTTAATTTTCCTTCAATTATGACTTTGTTTTTACTCACACGTTTTAGACGCTACCCTCCCTTTAAGCAAGTTCAAAGAAAATATATTTATAGTTTTATACCCTTATAATTTTAGAAATATAATTTTATCTTTTAATTAATTAAATAATTAGAGAAATGAAATAATATTTATCTTTTATTAAGATTATTTTTTTGTGGATTCTAAAGGTGTTCTGAAATTTCACAATTCTACTTTTTTTTGGTCAATTAAAACAAGGGAATTTGTGATATTTTTTGAGTTTTATAGATGCAAGCATATTCTTTCAAAAATACAAACTCTTATATTATTTAATGGTTGTTAGTTGTTCTCTTATTTGTCTCTTTCCTTGAATGACTTTCATTTTGATTCACAAGAAAATATACTTATACCCTCACATTTTAAAATATCAATAAAATATCCTTTTTTTAGTTAATCAAATAATTAAATAATATTGAAATAATAATTAATGATGCAAAGAATCATATTGAAATACAGACTTTGTATTTTTTTAATGGTTGTTACTTATAACTTATTTGTTGTTTCCTTTGATTATGACTTCAAATTTCATCACAAGTTTTATACTCTTTTTAGTTAAGTTTAAGTAATATACATTTCTACCCTTCACATTTTAAAATATTCATAATATATATATATATTTTAACTTGATTGAATAATTAGAGATATGACATCATATTTATCATTCTATAAATAATAATTTTGTTTTGTTTTGTTTTAACATAGTGTATATTAATGAAGTTTTATATTTCTAACTTTTTCATTGATTGGAAATAAAGGAGTTTGATAATGTTTTTGAAATTTAAAGATGTTAAATATATTTTTAGAGAAAATCTATTTTATTTATTTATTTTAATGATTTTCGCTTCGTCTCCTTCACAATAATTTATGGAAGCAATTTTAACTAAGAAAGTTATTATCGGTTATTAGGTAATACTATTATATAGATTCATTTTCATGATTTTCTTTTTTAATTCAAATACTTTCGTATACTTATTGCTATTTATTATTTTCTTTGATTTTTTAAATTTAAAACTACATTCCTATTGAAATCAGGCTTGTAGCTACATAGTGGTTTGTGGGTTCAATTGAACTCACTGAACTTTTCAAAAATTTAAAAAAAGTATTAATAGTTTATAGATTTTACAATTTTAACCCCACTTAACTTCATGTTGACCCCATAAAATAAATTATTAATTAATACTTTTCAATTTTTTTTTTTATTTCTTTTTTTTTTGCTCTCCTATTATATTTTTCCTTTGGTTAGATAATCAAGAAAAGCTACTCTTTTGGATTACAAGGTAAGATGATACTAATTTTAATTTTATTTTTTTACTTAAAATTAATTCTTTTCTTTTAGCTTTCTTAATTAATGAAAGATCATGAGTTACGGGTTTTTGTTGAGTTTAATAAATGAGTTTGAAATAATTCTTAGATTTTGATGTGAGTTTTGATTTAATCTTGTTTATGTTAAGGTATGAGTTAATTAATTGCTATTTTAAGTTGGGTTTGATAAATTAAGGTTAGTTATTGAGTTAATTTTGAATATGGTTTAAAGAACTGATGAAACCCTAAGTAGTAGAGATTTGGGAATTTGGTTTAATTTTGATATATTGGTTAATTGCTTGATATTTAGAGTTAGATTTGATGAGTCTTAATGGGTTTATGAGTTGAATTTTATTGAGTTAGTAGAAATTGTTTGAAAAACCTAAGTTATGAGTTGAATTTTGATAAATTTGTGTTGTTTTTTAATTGTAATTGCAAGTAAATTATATTTCTGATAATAAAAATTCTTTTTTTTTTTTTTTTAGATATGGACAAGTTTTTGATCAAAATAAAGTTTTCTAATGAGGAACCATCAATTGAACAAAACATAAGGCGTCATGATAGTGTTCATAATGAGCGTATGAAATCTAGTTCAATACAAACATATGTTAAGCTTAACTTGAGTAGTCTTCCTACATATCCTGGATTGAGGATTAAAATTTTAGAATATCATCCTAATGATAGAGACAAAGTGAGAAAGACATACTTGCAAAATAGACATTGCCAACCACACAATCATAATTTTAAAAAGCGAGCAATTAAGAATTTAATAAATCGTTTTAATCCCGTTTGATTTAGAGAATATGCAAATTGGTTGGAGTATAGTGTAGAAAATGAGGGTGTTTTTGTTTGTATTGTTATCTTTTTAGATATGAAATTAACTTTGATATTACTTGTTGCAACTGCAAGTGTTGAAAGAGCATTTTCTACGATGAAGATTGTGAAAAATCGACTACGAAATCGAATGAGAGATCAATTGTTAAATGATTGTCTTATTACATATATTAAGAGAGAAATATTTGATGGAATTGTCAATGAAGTAATTCTATAACGTTTTCAAAAAATAAAAAATCGTTGAGAACAATTGTAGAATTGATAATTTAGTATATATAACTTTTAAAAATATATTTTTTATGCTTATTACTTCAGTATATATTTTATTATAAATTTACCAACTTTAATGTTTTAAACCTACTAACTCAAAATCTTAGCTACGTCCCTGATTGAAATGCTCTTAAAAAAAATATGTTTATAATTATATAACATTCTGTTAAAACCGCTTCCCAAAAGTTGAGCTTGGTTACCTACTTTTTAAGTCAAACTAATCATAAATTAATTATAGTTGACGTAACCATCAAACAAAAGTTTTCCAGCCCAAACAAGTAGACATAGCTCATAATTTAAAAAGAAATTTTCAAAATGTCAATGTTTTGTTTAAATGAATGAAATAGTCATAAAATCAAATGAGTTAATCATATTGTTAAATGCTAGACTATCGAGTCTATTACGAACTAGTATAGTCCAACGTTATATGTTAGTGAACATGTCCTTTATTGTTTAATTAAGGGTATAATATTAAATACGTTAAGGGTATAATAATAATATTAATGATCTAAATTAAGTTAGACTACAAGAAAAATGTTACCATAGATAATTGGTAGCATTTATAAGGATGCTGTAGTAGCCCATGTTACTAAAAAGTAGACATTAGTAACATTTTTTGCATGTTACTAATCATTTCGGTTACTACCATAAAATGTTGTTATTAAGTATATTGTAGCACTTATTCTTAGTTACGAATGTTTTTTGGTAACACTGCGTAAATGCTATAAATAAGTTTCCTATAGCATTCTTAACCTGTTACAATTTAGTTTTCTGTAACATTCTCAAAATGCTATAAGTACGTTTTTTGTAACATTCTTAATCTATTACAGTTTAGTTTTCTATAACATTCTCAAAATGCTATAAATAAGTTTTCTGTAACATTCTTAACCTATTACAGTTTAGTTTTTTGTATTCTTAAAATGTTATAGATAACAAATCTATAACATTTTTACAATGAGATTAGCTTTTCTTAACATGTTAAAATGCTACAGAAGAGTTTTTAATAACATGTTAAAAATGCCACCAAAGTATCATTCATTGCATTTAGTAAATGATACAAAATTATTTTCCATAACATTTTGAAAGTGCTATCAATGTATCCGTTATAGCATATATAAAAACTGGTATAGTTGTTATTTTAATAATACAAATGATAAACAATGATACACTAATTTTCCAAAGAACATTTCATTGATAGTGAATCTCCATATACAAAAAGTTTGCATATATGCCTAATAAATAGGCACCCAATATCTTTTACATCCATAAAATCTAATATGCTTCATATATCATATCATATTTTGTAGCATATAAACCTTCATATACAAAATGCTTTATATATACCTAAGAAATATGCACCAATCATTTTTACATTATAATATCTAGATGATTGGAAAATTAACTATGGACAATAGTTAATACTTTCCAATCATTCAAAAAATTCTAACAACAAAAACCATCATGCATACCATCTTCCATTCCCTTTACTAAAAAAATACTTTTGCATTTTCATAACCTACAAAACCATTAATACAAAAAACATCTTCAATTACCATGTATATTCTAAAGATGACAACACACATATATTGTAAATTCAAGAAAAGATTAAGACAAAAGCACCCTAAATATTTAATGCAAAAGAAAGAGGAAAAGAACATGTTTAAATCTTCAACTTCACAATCATTAGTTCTAAAAAATGGCATAATGTAAGTTTAAAAGATATATCAAAATTACATATGTTCAATTCTTATCTCCAAATTATATCATTATAATATATGTTACAATATTATAATATTTGCAAAGAACAATTTTGTAAACTGCAGATTGCAAAAATGCCAACTGCAAAATTGCAAATTACAGTTTGCAAAAATGCCGACTGCAAAATTACAAATTGCAGATTGCAGTTTGTACACCATCAAGAATCTTTCTTCACTCAATTAAATAACAAAGAACACATTATTATGGTATAGTGTAAAACCTTTAAAGTTTTACAATGACAGTAGAGTGACCTATTTAGATATATTTCATGTCATGCTACACAATTTAAATAAAAATTAAAAACTTTTGAAGATAGATCAAACTCTATGCATAAATTGTGTGATCATACAATTAAGACATTAAATACATATATACCTCAACATGAGAAAATTTAGATACTCAAATAATGCATACCTCACCAGCAGCTACACTAATGATATGAGGAGTAAAACCTTACCCAGAATTTCCAGCATCCAATAATGTAAAAGAAAAACAGTAAGTTTCTAAGTTGTACCTCAACCTCAATAAGAAATAATGAAGCCAAAACCCTATTTGAACTATACAACATATAATAAAAAATACACCATTTTACATGGGCAAAGTAATGATATTGCAATACTATAATGCATAGTAAAGGAAAAAAACACAAAACAAAATATTCTTGGAAGTGAAGCAATAAGTATTTGATCATACGGTTAGTCAAACATTAATAAGAGATAACTTGAATTATTTTCTCCCAGTAAGTGAAGAAAAAGAGAGTAGAAGTCTCACTTGTGACATAAACCAACTTCACAGGTTACTAGATATTTCCAAATCCATCACCTTAAAATTTATACAGAAAGGCTAATAACAATGTCAGCATAGTATAGTAACATACTAACATGCAAAGTATATAAGGAATAGAGTTTTTCATGCACCAGATTCAATATCAGCCGAGCACAAGTAGTATGAATACTTTGTGATAATGAAGCATCATGCATGTTACTTGAGAACAAGTAAATTATCCGTGATAGCTGCAGCACAATAATACATGTTTATGGAACCCACAATTTAGCCCTATACCATGTAATCAAAGCAATTCTTTCTCTGGAATGTAAAACAAAGGGGGTGGGTGGAAGGGGTAGTGAGTGGATATTGTAAATTCAAGAAAAGAATAAGACAAAAACACCCCAAATATTTAATGCAAAACAAAGAGGAAAAGAACATGTTTAAATCTTCAACTTCACAATCACTAGTTCTAAAAAATGGCACCATACAAGTTTAAAAGATATATCAAAATTACATATTTTCAAATCTTATCACCAAATTATATCATTATAATATATGTTACAATATATGAAAACTAAAAGAGATGATATAATGGAAAAGAAGTTACCTAAAATTGTTTTCGAAAAGGTAGGACAACTTTGTCAGCAGCCAAGCAACTATACTCCCCACAGACGCATTAGGTACCTTGGCTATATCAATCCAAACTCTCATAGCATTAGGTCTAATAGGAACATGATGAACAAGTGCTTTTGAATCATCTAATGAGAAACATCCTTCAACCACTACTTTAGACAGTGAAAGGAATTGTTATCACTTAAACAGGAAAGGAGAACTTGAAGTCGAGAATAATCAAATAACACAAGGCACTCTCCAAATGACTACAAGCCACAAAATTTGCATTTTTGTAGACTGTAGTTTGCAAAAATGCCAACTGTAGTTGTAAGACATAACTTCACTCTTTTGAAACATGGCACAATAAGTTGTTTTTTTTTTTTTTTTTTATTTTCTTTTCTTTGTGCCTTTGTAAGCTTCTAACTTCAAAGGTGACTATGAAACTCAAAAAATTAAGAGAAAAGCTTCCACAAAAAAAAGTGATATGCAAATATATAAGATCTCTTCACTTCATATGCCATAGCCATTGAGTTAATAATGTCTCTAGTGAATAAGCCCACACAGTAGCAGTATTCATAAACTCATAATTGCTATCTGAGGCAAAAGATATACCCTCCCTTTAGCTTCGTTACTATGATGCTTCAAGTGAGTGAAGTCTACAAATTGTAAATGCTAATTAATTGGGTGTCTTAAATCCTCAACTCTATAGAATTATATATTCAATTACAAAGCTAGCCTTAATCACTAAAACATACAAATAGATTATTACTTTAAAGGATGGGTTTATTCTTGGAAGAACTTCAAAAATATAAGGATTCTAAATCAAAATGAAACAATTTTATACTTGATAAACCAAAAGATAATACCCACAACCCAACCATTTTATCTTTTGTTGTGTCACAAGTTTGTAATAAGGATACTTACCCAAAAAAAAGTTTGTAATAAGGACCACTTGTACCGGGACCAATACTTTTCATCCCTTCTTCTATAACTCTAATTTACACAACTTTTGGAATCTCTCCAATTAGGTTTGACCGTATTGAAGTTAGGTTGGGTTTAGAAGTTCCATTTAACAAGACAAACCCCACACCGACGAATGCCTCAATCCAAATTGTCTTTTAAAAATTTAATTAATTGCGTGTCTTATGGAGATTTTCTCTTTGATTAAGTGTAATAAAATGAAGAAGAAGAAGAAGAAGAAGAAGAAGAGATGTTGGTGTAAAATCTATGGGTTTAGGGTTAAGAAAATAAAAGGAAAACTCTGAAACCCAAAGTAAAAATTGAAACGGTTACCTAGTGGAAGAGGTGTTGACACGACAGTTGGTCGCTCACCATCGTTTGTGAATGAGTTATGAGGGAAATTTTGGGTTGGAAGGGCGTGAATGAGTTGTGAGGAAAATTTTGGGTTGGAATGGCGGTATTAAGTGTTATTTTCAGGGTTAAAATTTGGCTATATGTAAAATGTTTGTTTGTTCCCTACATGAATAAAACGTGACAAAGTAAACCCCAAATAATATGATTTGACCCCTAAACAATATAAATGAGACAAAATCAACCTCATTTCACATTGGTGGAAATAATATTGTGCTTCCTGGTAAATAATTGGGTTTATGGTAACACTTATAAAATGTTACTGTATTTTGATTATATGATAACATTATAAAAAAATTATTGTATTATTAGGTCTATTGTAACACTTTAAAAATGCTACTGTAAATATATTTTTCATAGCATTTAAAAAAAAAGAGTTACCATTGATATAAAATGTGTTACTAAAAGTTAAAGTGTTGCATATAAAAATTGTTATCATAATATTTTAACATCAAGTGTTACCATAGATAGTCCACAATAATACTTTAAGGAAAAATGCTACTATTCAGTGTTATCGTAAGCCATTTTTGTTGTAGTATTATCAATTCACGCTTATATTACTATTAAATACACATATCATTTACATTTTATTTTGACATAAATTAGCTTTATTAATAATTAATTAAAAAATATAGTGAATATTTAGAATCGTCAGTCAATTGATGGTGACCAACTGCCGCAATAGGCCTTTGCCGTCGGAGAGAATCCAAAAAAATACGGAATGATGCTAGGAGACAATCTACACATCCAAGTAATTTTCATCGGCCAAAACTTAATATTTTAGCCACAAAAGGAGGAGAGAGAAAAGTTGAACGTTATTTTCTCATCTTAATACGGCAAAAATATATATGAGTTTACAATTATACTAAAATAGATGTACAGATTGTAAAAGGTGCTTCGTTTTGGTATTGATGGTGTCGTTGGATGCGCTCGGATGACGCGGCCATCATTGGCGACTGACTGACAATACCTTGATTACCAAATTTGTAAATTTTATGAATAAATTTTTTATTCAATTTATTTGTTAATATAATTTTGATTTTCTATAGAACTTCTTAAAATTTATTTTAGGACAGTGCTATTTGGATCAGTTGATCCAGACAAAAAACTTTTTTGGGAAGGTAAACTTACAAATTTACCCTTCAATAAAATAATATTATTTTTAGCTCCTAAACTGTGACTTTTGGAGGGAAAACAATTCCCTCCATTGACATTATGGAAGGATGAGAGAGAAGTAATGATTACTTTAATATTTCCAAGAATAGAAGTTGGAGAGTTGGAATTAATTTATTGTAATAATTAAATTTTTTTTTTTTTTAAAAGCAAAACATGTAAACTCTTTCCTTGAGATTTTTCATTTCCGCAAAGCTACATTTGCGACGATGGATGGCTCAAAACCTGTCTCCAGTAGATAATGCGAACCCTAATCTCACATAAGAATACTATCATTAATAGTCTTAAAATTAAATTATTTAAAAATGGTCTTAAAAGATAATGCGATCTAATCTCATATTAGAATACCAGGTAAGCCATATAAGTTATACTATTAATGCAATTAAGAAATTTTTTAAATGACATGTGGATATTCTATTTAAATTTTGTTATGATTCACAAATCATAGACCAAAAAAAAAAAAAAAAAAAAAAAGAACAAGTTATACTACTGTGTAAAATTTGTGACAAACATATTATTCCAATAATATATATGTATGGTGTTATTTGGTAAATCGTGTAATTTACCAAATTACATGTTAACCTACATGTTGCATATATATATATATACTCAATAGACTTGGGCATTTGGTATCAATCCCAAAAAACTGGTCTTAGGATCGATCCTCACAAAGATCAGTCCTAGGAGGCTTGGTCCCAAAACTGAACCAGGATATTCTATTTAAATTTTGTTATGATTCACAAAATTATAGACCAAAAAAAAAAAAAAAAAAAAAAAAGGACAAGTTATACTACTATGTAAAATTTGTGACAAACATGTTATTCCAATAATATATGTATGGTGTTATTTGATAAATCGTGTAATTTACCAAATTACATGTTAACCTACATGTTGCATATATATATATATTGTCATATATACTCAATAGACTTGGGCATTTGGTATCAATCCCAAAAAACCGGTCTTAGGATCGATCCTCACAAAGACCGGTCCTAGGAGGTTTGGTCCCAAAACTGAACCAGGCCCATGGAGGAGGGATCGGTCCCTAGATTGGGCCCTTCCCAGGCTCGAGCCCAAAGCCCTTTGCCTTTTTTTCAAAAAGGTTCCCTAGAAAATATCTAAAAACCCCCTATAAATTTTAAAATGAGCAATGCTAGTTTTACAAAGACACATACAAAGGGGCATACAAAGACAATCCCCACCCTTGATTTTCATGATTTCTCTCTCTCTCTCTCTTTCTCTTTTTCCATTTTTTCTTTGTTTTTTTCTTTTGGATGATGTCACTTTGTAACTCTCCTTATATGGGTCTTTATAAGGATAACATTTTTCTTTTAAAATTGACAAAAATATTAAGAGTTAAATTGATATTTTACAAAATTAAAAAAAAAAAAGGAATTACAGCACATGACTGTTGGCAGCAAACGATCATGTAGGGGTGGGATTTTTTTTTTTTTCATTTTCTCCCCCAAACCTATACTATAAATAATCCCCCACACTTCCATATTTTTTCACACCAGCTCTCAATCTCTCAGTCAGCTCTCAATCTCTCAGTCTCTCTACTCCAATCCAATTCTCATTCATATTCTTTTCAATTTAATTTATATTTATATTTATAATTTATTTATATTCATATTATTTATATTATTCATTTTTTTTCTATTTTTCAATATCATCTCTTATTCATATTATTATTCAATTTTTTTCATTTTAATTATTTATTATTTTATCAAAAATTCATAATGGATTCCCGAAATTATACATTCGGAGGATCATCCTCAAATGAGTTCTACATTCCATCCACCGAAGAAATGGAAGGGTTCAATCCATTTTCATCCTTTCTAGAAGCAGCAACTGCAATTCAACAACCACATTTGGCTGGGACGAGAAGCAGCCAAACACAAGCGAGTTATGACTCCATGGCCTAACCTTGCCAACCATTAAAGAGGGTCGTGTCCAATGTATGGTGATACTTCACCAAATCAAAATGGGCAAAGACAAATGGGGAGGGGGAAGAATTGTGCGAGATATGTAATTTATGTGGAACCATTATCGGCACTGAGAATGGGACTTCGACGATGCGACGACACTTGGAGAAGAAGCACCCCCAAATAATTCAACTGTCCGGTTCATCTTCAACCTAACCCGGTAAGCAAATTCAAACTCAACTTAATTTTAATCCACAATCCTCAACTCTGTCAACATGACAATACAATGCACTCTAAGCACGAGAAGAAATAACAAAATACATAGTTGCTATGGACTCTCCCCTTTCTTTATCTAAAAATCCTTATTTTATTCACATGATTAAAATTGCATTTTGTCCAGCATATACCTCTGTTAGTAGAAGTACAAGTAGAAGAGACATACTAAAACTTTATAACAAAATAAATTTCAACTTACAAAAAAATTTCAAAATTTTATGAATATATCTATTTCACTTACTTCAGACATATGGACTTCTAGATCAAAAACAAATTTTTTAACTGTCACAATACATTACCTAGATCATGGTTGGGGTTTACAACAAAAATTGATAGGTTTTATACCATTATATACTACACATAATGCTGACACTATTTATTTTACAATTCTTGAAGTTTTGCAGGAATATATATTAACTGATAGAGTTGTAGCGCTAATGCTAGGTAATGTAGCTGCTAACACTACAACTATCTCTTTATTTGACAAGAGATTGGATCTGTGTGGTGAAGGCAAATTTTTTTCACCAAAGATGTGCTTGCCACATCATCAATTTGATTGTTAAAGCAGGTTTAGAAGCTATAAATTCAAAGATTGAGAGGGTACGTGCAGCTATCGGATTCATTGTCGGCAGTAGCAATAAAAGATGGCAGGAGTACGTCTAATATTGTAAGAAAGAGGACCCACTGGTTCGACCTTTGAAGTTATGTACAGACAAGCCTATCCGTTAGAACTCCACCTACTTGATGTTAGAAAAATCTTTGCCAACTGCAAGACAAATTACAGATTTTGTTAACCGGAAGAACTATTTAGAGGAAGTTGTCAGCTATGATGATTGGACGATTTACAGACTTTCTTATTAATTTCTTAAAGTTTTTTATGATTCCACTAATACATTAAGTGATAGTTATTATCCTACTATTGATTTACCATTAGATATTTTATTTCAAATTTCTAAAACTTTTGTTAAATATAGATATAATGACGTCTGAATGGAAATTGTTTCAAAGATAAAAAAAAAATACAAGAAATATTGGTTAGATATTCCATTCTTATATGGATTAGGCTTTGTTGTAGATCTTAGGTTTAAATTACACGTAGTTGATTGTATAATTACTGAGAGAGGCCAACATTAGGACATGATTATACGTCTTATTTGACTAACTTTAAACAAAAATAGGAAAGCTTTTTTTCTTTATATTAGAGCAGGTACAGTGGAAATAGAACTGGAACGTCTAGCAGAAACGACCAATAGGACCCTAATGAAGACATCTATTAAGGATTGAGCATGTGGACGTGTATGGAACATGGCAAAAGTAACAGCTCCAGCTCATACATACATGGACCAAATGAGCTGAATCGCTACTTACAAATGGACATGTCCTACATGACGAAAAATGAGAAACGTGAGATGGATGTGCTTTAATGGTGGAACCAACATTAAAGTCGATTCTCCATTGTAGCCCAAATGGCATGTGACATTTTATCTGTGCTGGTTTCTACAATTGCATCCGAGTCAACATTCTCAACGAGTGGTCAGATTATTGAAAACAGAAGATGCTTTTTAACCAATGAGATGATTGAATTTATAACGTGTTTACATGATTGGACTCATGCAGAGAGAAGACCCTGAAGATCCCAAACTATTCGAACTCTTTAGGAACACATATTTGAATGATGTAAATATTGTTGACAATGAATAATTTAATTAAAAAAAAATTATTTAATTGTTTATTTGTGAAGTGTGAATGTGTAATTGTGTGAATATCACATTTATGTTAAAATTAATTAATTAAATTATTTCTTTAAAGTTTAAATTTAAAACACCCTATATTTATAAATAATTATGAATTATAATTAACCATTAATTAATTAATTAAATTTTAAAATTAATTAAAAATTTGCTAATCTCCTAGGGGTGGAAAAAAATTTTCCAGACCCCTAAAAATTATATAAACCCCATTACATAATTTTATTTGGCTCCTTAAATATAAAAAAAATTGGGGGTGGAAGTAAATTTTCCAGACCCATAGGACCCAAGAAAGGTCCTAGGGACTAGTCCCAAATGGGACCAGTCCCAATCGGGCCTAGACCCAGACCCGATTGGGACCGGTCCTCGCCCAAGTCTGATACTTAATACTACATATGGTACACTATATAAAAATCACATAGTATATGCAACCAATGTTTTAAAAACCAACTCGAGGTGAAACCTGACAAAGTTTTCGAGTCCCTGGTTGACCGGTTTAACAGGTTTGACCGCCAGTCAAATCGGGTGACAAAACTTTTAAAATTTATCAAATACACCCTTAATATCTTAAGTCCCTATAGGTTTAAAATTTAGCAAACTCACCCCAAATACAAATCAACTAGCGATTGGTTGGTGGTAGTGACACCCCAAATGTAATCCCAATTGCCCCTTGAACCAATTCCCTAGAAAATCTACCAAGATCTAGCCAAAATCGGTTTGATTTAGATCAGATCTCATCGATGCCCGCGTTGGCATTCTAGGCCAGATCTCACCAAAGCCAACATCGACAAGATTCCCTATCACCCTGAAATACTCCTCTCTTCCTCCTAACCAAAATCCACCTCACCCCACCCCCGTTAGCCTTGCTAATCGCCAGCAAAAGATGACTATTTCTGCCACCACGTTTTTTCGATTTCCAATTGATTCACTCACTAGAAATCAACTCCGTTGCCACCATTGCACTCATCGGCACATTCTCTTCAAAAGCTCCAACATCCCCGCCTTCAATTGTTCGCTGATCATCATCCCAAATTTTAGAGTTTAGGGTGAATAGAAAAAATATTAACCCAGCCCGATGAAGCTCTCGGGTCCTCGTTAAATCGGCCGGGCCAGGCCAGGTTTTAAAACAGTCTATGCAACATATAAGTATACTCAATTCTAAAATGTGAAATACAACATGTATATATACAACATGAAATACAAAGTGTACCATATATATATATATATATATATATGTGTGTGTGTGTGTGTGTGTGTGTGTAGTACACTATATAAAAAATTCACATAGTAAGTCAATGCTATATGCCATATTTATCACATATATATATGGCATGTAAAGATATATAGTACGTCAATACTTTCAATTAGAGCTGGGCATTTGGGACCGGGCCCAAAAGCCCTGCATCAAAATTCGGTCCTAGGACCGGTCCTTGAGAGGACCGGTCCCAAAACGGGACTAGGTCTAAGGAGGAGGGCCCGGCCCCTCCACTAGGCCCTCCTCAAAGGCCTGGGCCTGGGCCCAATTTTTTTTTGTATTTTATCCTTTTAGTCCTCTGTAAAATTATATTAAACCCCTTATTAATTTTAAATAAGTATAAATTATAAGGGCTAAAATAAATTTTTACAAAATTTATTAAAAAAAAAAAAAGTATTTTAACTTTTTATAACTATTGGTTGCCAACAGTCACAGCAGAGCAGCCAACGGTTATAATTATATTATTAATTATAAGTTTTTTTTTCATTTTTTCCCCCCACAACTACACTATAAATAACCCTAAAATCTTTCATTTTTTTCACACCAATCAATCTCTCATTCTTTCATTCTCTCAATCTCTCTACTCCAAATCTCCAATCAATTTCTCATTCAATTTATATTTATAATTTATTCATATTATTTATTTATATTATTCAAATTTTTTTTCTATTTTTCAATATCATCATAATTTCATATTATTATGTAATTTCTTTCATTTTAATTATTTCTTATTTTATCATAAATTTATAATGTCTTCCCCAAATGAGTTTTATGTTCCATCCACCGAAGAAATTGAAAGCTTCAATCCATTTTCACCATTTCCTCCTGAGGAAGCAGCTGCAATTCCACAACCACATTCGGTCGGGACGAGGTGTAGCCAAACACATGCGAGCTGCGAGTCAACGGGCACGGACATAGCCCAACCCCCCCGACCATCAAAGAGGGTCGTGTCCGATGTCTGGCGATACTTCACCAAATCAAAACGGCCAAAGACAAATGGGGAGGGGGAAGAATCGTGTGGGATGTGTAATTTATGTGGAACCATTATTGACGCTGAGAAGGGGACTTTGACGATGCGACGACATGTAGAGAAGAAACATCCCCAAATAAATGCATCTTCAAGCAGATCAGGTAGACAAATTCAAACTCAACTTAATTTTAATCCACAATCCTCAACTCCCTCAATATGATAATACAATACACATGTTGCACGAGAGGAAATAGCGAGATATATAGTTGCTACGAACTCTCCCATTTGTTTATCTGAAAATCCTTTTTTTATTAATATGATTAAAACTGCATTTTGTTCAGCATATACCCCTATTAGTAGAAGTACAAGTAGAAGAGATATACTAAAACTTTATAACAAAATAAATAATAAACTTAAAAACGAATTTCAAAATTTTAGGAATATATCTATTGCACTTACATCAGACATGTGGGCTTGTAGATCAAAAACCGATTTTT